>NW_024080914.1:701428-855182 GCF_003009895.1 Hyaena hyaena | reverse complement strand
GTCTGTGACTCTCTCTCTGACCCTCCCCTGCTCACGCTGTCTCTCTCTCTCTCCTAGAAATAAATAAAACATTAAAAAAAAAAAAAAAAGAACTTCCATCAACCTTTAAAAAATATATATATATATTTTTAACACTTAATATTTTTTTTAATAATCTACCCCCAAGTCACCTAGTTACTATTCTTTAAAAATGTTGAATTTTCTTTTGTAAGTTATAAAGGTAATACCATTTCCTGAAACAAATTCAGATGACCTGAAAGTATGATTGTCCAAAGATGAATGCAAGCTCCCTAAAGGTAGGTTCCTTGTCCATAATGCTCAGCACTATTCCTCTAGCACCTAACAGAGGCTAACATTAGTAGGTGCTTAACAGGTATGTGTAGAAGTGAGAAAAGGTAAACACCACAAAAGGTGGAAGTACTGGAATGCGTTTCCCATTATCTGTTGAATCATCTATAGATAAAATACACATGCAGAGTGGAGTTTAGATCACACCATAAATGCCACTTTGTAAGTAACTTTTTTCCTTTTTACAGAGTTCAGTGTTTTAAATTTCCACAATTCCAGGGATGCCTGGGTGCCTCAGTCAGTTGAGTGCCCAACTTCGGCTCAGGCCATGATCTCACGGTTCATGAGTTCAAGCCCTACATCGGGCTGTCAGTCATCAGCACGAAGACCCCTTCGGATCCTCTGTCTCCCTCTCTCTCTGCACCTCCCCCACTTGTGTACATGTGTGCACGCACATTCTCCCTCTCTCAAAAGTAAACATTTTTAGGGGCGCCTAGGGGGCTCAGTTGGTTAAGCATCCAACTTCAGCTCAGGTCATGATCTCGCAGTTTGTGGGTTCGAGCCCCGCGTCAGGCTCTGTGCTGACAGCTAGCTCAAAGCCTGGAGCCTATTTTGGATTGTGTCTCCCTCACTCTCTGACCCTTCCCTGCTCATGCCGTCTGTCTCTCAGAAATAAATAAAACAAAGTACACATTTTAAAAAACCTTATTTAAATCAAATAAAAATGAAATGAAATGAAATGAAATGAAATAAAATAACATAACATAACATAACATAACATAAAATAAAATAAAATAAACTCCCACACTTCCAGAGGTACCTGGGGCTCAGTCAGTTAAGTGACTGACTTGATTTTGGCTTAGGTCATGACCTTGTGGTTTCGTGAGTTCGAGCCACACATTGTGTTCTCTGCTGACAGTGTGGAGCCTGATTGGGATTCTCTCTCCCTCCCTCTCTGCCCCTCCTCTGGCACACTCGTGCACACTCTCTCTCTCAAAATAGATTAACTTCTTAAAAAAACAAAAACATAAACTTCCATGCTTCCAACGTCACACCATCCTGACTCCTTTACAGACCTCTACCAAACTCCAAAACTGTGAATCCATATAGACCTGCAGGGTTTTAGGAGCTGGCCCTTTATGGCAGTGCACACCCGCCAGCTAGCCAATGCCTTCATTTTAATAGCTTTATTGAACTATAATTCAAATCCCATGTAACTTACCCACGAAAAGCACAGAATTCAATGGTTTTTAGTACATTCAGAGCTGTGCAACCATCACCACTACCAATTTCAGAGCATTTCATCACCCCTCAAAAATCCTATACCCATTAGCTGTCACTGGCCATGTGCTTCCAACCCCTCCAGGCTCAGACAGCCACTAATCTACTTCCTGTCTCTACTGATTTGCCTGGACATTTCATATAAAAGGAAAATAATCCTTTTTTTGGGAAAAATATTAATGATTTGAGAAAAAAATCTTTTACCATAAATGTCACCGAATCTTTCCTTTCTTAAACAGATTACGAAAACCCAAGTTAACTATTCTTGATAGTCAATGGCCATCAGTATAAATGACAAATACTTTGGGGCGCCTGGATGGCTTAGTCGGTTAAGCGTCCGACTTTCGCTTAGTTCATGATCTCGCGGTTCGTGGGTTCGAGCCCCGCGTCGGGCTCTGTGCTGACTGCCAGCTCAGAGCCTGGAGCCTGTTTCAGTCTGTGACTCCCTCTCTCTCTGACCCTCCCCTGCTCACACTGTCTCTCTCTCTCTCTCCTAGAAATAAATAAAACATTAAAAAAAAAATTTAAAAAAAAAAAGACAAATACTTTACTAAAATTATTACAATGAAGTGATAGCCCTAGAAGCTTCTGCTGTCTATCAGGTGGTTTGAGCTTCCACTAGGTGCCCTCGGGATGTGGTGCCTAAAACCTAAAAAAACAGAAAGAACTCTCTTCCTATAATTCTAATGCTTCTTTTCTCTGCAGGCAGCCATCACCTGTCATGCCTAAGGTCTGCTGTAGAACCTAAGCTGGCTTCTAAGACAGACTTTATCCAGTCCTTGGTTTGATTGGATATATACATGCTTAATGAAAACAACATGCAAAGCAGAGAAAAAAAATTTTTTTTTACAGGTTCAAAGCCTCTCACTCCAGTTTTGTCTTTATCAGTCAAGCTTCTTCAAAGAATTGCCTATATTCTGTTTCCTTCCTTCATATTAAGGTGCTAGGATCACTAATGTCTTCCTAATGAAGCAATCCAAAGGTCACTCGGTCCTTACCTTATTCTGACCACTTTCTCCTTCCCAAAGTTCTCTCCTTCCTTGGCATCCAATAGGCTTCTGCTTCTTCCCTCTGGTTCATCTCCAACCTCTTAAATCATTCTTCCCTATATGAACTCTACTTCCTCTATCTCGTAAATGACAGCTTGTCTTCTCATTCAACATAATCCCGGAGGGATACCCTCTACTCTGTTTTGGCCCCTTCTTCACGATGACAATTCTCAAATATGTCTGTCCCCAGTGCAGACACATCTCCACAGACCGTCCCTTAGGTACCTCAAACTCATCAGTGTCAAGATGGTGTTCATTAGCCATCTTCTATGGACTGAATGTGTCCTCCCCCAAATTCATACATTGAAATCCTATGCCAAGGCATTAGGAGGCAGGGCCTCTGAAAGGTGCTTAAGTCATGAGGGTGGAGCCCTTCTAAATGGGCGGGGCTAATGTCCTCATAAAAGAGACTCCACAGAGATCCCTCACCCCTTCCACCAAGTGAAGACACACAGAGGTCAGCTGTCTACAACCTAGAAGAAGGTCCTCAACAGAAGCTGAAGGTATGCTGCCACCCTAATCTGGAACTTCCAGCCTCCGAAACTGTGAGAAGTTTCTGTTGTTAATAAGCCACCCAGGCTGTGGTGTTTTGTTACAGTAGCCCTGACACGACATGCTAAGACACCACCCGCCCCCCCAGCACTCCAGAAAAACCACACCTCCTCCTGTCTTCCCTTTCCTGGTGGACGGCACCCCTCACACCCAGTGACCAAGACAGAAGCCATCTCATTAGCTCCCCCTTACCACCCCTCCTGCACACTCACAGACTCCCTTCCTTAAGTTCTCACATCCATCTCTTTCTCCAGCTGAATGCTACTGTTGGAGCTTATACAGCAGTCTCCTAACTGGCACCTCTGCCTCCAGGCTTCTGTCTTCATCCAGTCCTCTCTCTATACTACCACCCAGTTAAGCTTTAAAACAAACAAAATGTGAATCTGAGGTCACTCCTCTATTTAAACCCCTTAAATGGCTCCTTGTTATCTGCGTGATGGCATCCAAACTTCTGAGCACAGCAAATCGGTACTGCGTGATCAGGCCCCTCTAGTCTTCCGGCCCTTCTCTCACCCTCTCTCCAGAGTTTATTCACACAAAACTAATTACAGCTTCTCAAATGTCTCCACCCGTGCCATACCTTTTGGTCTTTGTACCTGGATCCTCCTCTCCTATTTCACTTCGGTTACCTCTCTATTGTATCACTCACCAAACTGTATGCGCTATTATTTCGGGCATACACGTAACTCCTTCGTTAGAATAAAAGCTCCTTGAGAACACAGATTATTTCTTGTTTTTTTAGTTCCCCCAAACTAAAAGTGTCTGGTACACACTAAGTATTCGATAAATGTTTCCTAGTAATATCAAAAGTCCGAGCTCTATATGGAGACGTTCTGATTTTAGTCCCTTATACAAGTGCCACACCCCATATCCTGTCCTTTACTCCCAGTCATGCCAGACCCTCTGTACCTTAATCTTATAGTCGTCTCCTCCAGAGACAAACAGCGGCTGCTGCTTATGGAAGTCAATGCCCCGTACTGGACCTGGCGAAGAAAGCAGGCGATGCATGTTAGGCAGCTGGACTTGCTTAGCTCTAAAGTGATCCTTATTCAGGATTATTCAGTTCCAGCCCTTCCATATTCTTTAATCCTAAAAAAGCTTAAACTACTCCAGAAGACAACAAATACTTAGATCTCTTTAATTGCCTCCTAGAAATTGTTATCTTACCATCATGTTCATCAAACTTGTCAATAAGGGTACACATCCGATAGTCCCATAACTGGATGACCCCATTGTGTAAACTGGTCAGGATCCAGGGTCTTTTGGGGTGAAAACTGAGCCCTAGGGGGAAAGAAAAAAACAAGGAATGATCCAAGTAGCTAAGTGTGCCCCCACAATGCCACCCCCTTTCAATTCAGGTAAGAAAAACAAATACCTAGGTTAATCCTAGGTTCATATGCTCCTTCACTGAAGGCCAGACATTATAAATTGTAAGCTATTAGGTGCTGGATTTTTGTTATATTCCTTTACATATTGTTGCGCTTTGTTTTAGGATGTCGTGAGGTCACCTGTTTTGAAGTTTGCTTTCAGTTTTGTTAGTGTGGGTCAACAACTTCCTTTAGTCTAGATCTAATTTGGCACCACTCTTAAGGTGATACCACCTGAGGTCTCTAGGTGATGCCCTGCAGTATTGGGAGGCTTTTCCAGTCCGGCCAGTAGGAACACAAAATTATTCCCAGCTCTCAGCGAGCTCCAGGGATTATTCTGCTTTCTCCCCAGGGGTTCTATCCCAGGCTTCGGGTCATTTCCGCACATGCATATGCAGATCAGACAAAGGCTTGACAGGATCCCCTGCGGAACGCCAGTGTTTTCTGTGCAGCTCCCTCTCCGGTGTTTTGTCCAGCAAATTCTAGCTGTCGTGGCTGCCCTGAACCCTAAACTCAGTCTCCACAGTGAACTACAGGGCTCTTCCCCTTTCCCTATCCTGCAGCCTGGAAACTCTTCGGGCAGTAAGGTAAAAAAGCACTCACGGGACTCTCCTTGTTTATTTCCATTCTCTTAAGAATCACTCTCCTGCACTGCCTGCCATCCAGTGTCTGAAAACTTTTGTTTCACACATTTTGTTCAGTTGTGCAGCTGTTTAAAGGTGAGAAGATAAACCTGGTCTCTGTTACTCCTTCATAGCTGGAAATGGAAGTCCACAGAAGGAACAAGTGCTAACAGTCTGGAGTGTATCCTTTCAGACTTCTAATGCAGATTGTACCATTTTATGAACATGGAAAGACGTTATGCAAACTTCTCAGCTATACGTCATGGATCTTACCAAATACATACAAACCTAATCTCGTTCTTTTTAACAACAGCAAAATACAAATTTATCACATTTTAAAATTATTCCAGGGATGAGCACTTAAGTTTTTCCCCCTAACTTTCATCTATCAGAAAATAGAGCCTAAAGAAAATACGTCTACACATAATCTAGCTTATTTGCATTATTACTGCTTTAGGCTAAAGACCTGGAAGTAGGATTGCCAGGAACAGAGTATGTCCATTTAACATTTTTATAGACACTACCCTATTGCAAAAAGACCATAGATTTACAGTCTCATCAGATTTCTGAAGAAAATAATTTTGCATACACTGGCCAACACAGATGCTATTGGTTATTTGTTGTTTTGTTTGTTTTACTAATCTAATATCAAAAAAGGGTTACTTAAGGATCTTTTTTTTTAACATTTCTTTCATTGTTAGTGGAGAATATTTCCATTTATTTACCGAACATTTACATTTTTTCTTCTAAATTGTGTTTTTTCCCATTAGGTTGTTCATTTTTTCCCCTCTATGACATACAGTAATAGTCATTAAAGGATACGAACTCTCAAATATTCTGACATCTTTTTCCTCACTTCCCTTTTCTATTGCCCAATGAGAAATCAGGAGCAGAAGAGAAAATTCAAAGATGAGGAAGACCCTTTCAGCCATCCATAAATTCTTGACGGCATGCTTCACGATCAAGACTCCCACAAGACTTAGAAACTGCTCAGAATCAGGGCACCTGGGTGGCTTAGTTGGGTAAGCTTCTGACTCTTGGCTTCAGTTCAGGTCATGATCTCACAGTTCAAGGGATCAAGCCCTGCATTGGGCTCCATGCTGACAGCCTGCTTGGGATTCTCTCTCTCCCTCTCTCTCTCTGCCCCTCTTCCAGTTGTACAGGTGCATACTGGCTATCTCGAAATAAATAAATAAAACTTTTAAAAAGTGGGGGAGGGGGGAGTTGCCTTGGTGGCTCAGTTGGGTGAGCATCCGACTACGGCTCAGGTCAAGTTCTCATGGTACATGGGTTCCAGCCCCGCATCGGGCTTTGAGCTGGCAGCAGGTAGCCTGGTTTGATTCTGTCTCCCTTTCTCTCTGTCCCTCCCCCATTTGCACGCCTGCGCTCTCTCAAAAATAAACATTAAGAAAATAAAAAAAGAAAGAAAAGACACTGCTCAGGATCTATTCTTACATTAATAATGGCCTCCAGTTTTTGAGCTACTGAGTCTACGGCAACCACTGTAATAAACATTGTCATACACTATCTCATTCTTATTCTCTCTATAGGAGAATGTTAACTGTTCACATTTTACAGATGAGGAAACAGGTTTAGAAACCTTAACTAAGTTGTCCAAGATCACATGGCTCGTTAAGGAATGCTTCAGGTTTCCAAAGCCCAGGTGATTCCAAACACCTTGCTCTGCTGTGTCTTACTAAATATTCAAGTCGTATACATACATGCACATATTTATACACATATAAAATCTCAAGAGACCTTACTTCTCTGCCTTTCCATTCTAACACTCCAAGAGACTACTGCTGTTTCAGTCATCTGCCCTCCACCCCCATCCGCTGACAGTCAAGCTTTGGAGCTGCCCCATTTAGGAAAAGAGAATGAAAATACCCCGTTACATTTGAACTTCAGATTAACAGCAAACGATACTGAAAATTATTTCGTTATCTGAAGTTCTAATTTAACTGGGAGTCCTGTATCTTATCGGACAACCTGATCAAGCTCAGACTTTACTGGGGTCAGGCCTCAATGTCCCGTCTCCAGGTAGGAAATAGGGCCCAATGGAGGCGCACGGGATGTTGATAGTGATGCAGCCAAAACCTCCCTAAGAGAGGTAGCCGATGCTCATTTCCGAAAACGTCAGACTTGGATGCGAATGGCACAGGTCGAGCCTCGATCCCCAGGGCCACTCCCTACAATACGGTCCTCAAACGCCGACAGGGACCCGTTGAATCAAAGTCGGGAGCACCGGCCCCGGGAGAAGAGGGGAGGTTAAGGAAAGGAGCGGTGCGGGAGCCGCCGCAGGTCAATCACATCCCGAGGGCATTCCGGGCAAGAGAGGGCTGCAGAACCGCCGCCAGGCCCACCCACCCGCCCTCCTGCCGGTGCGGTACGCCCGACACAGCCTCTGTCACCTCCCGCCCCCCGGCCCTCAAGCTCCCCCTCGTCTTCTCCACTACCTTTGACCCGCGCGCTTTTGGTCTCGAATTTGGTGAGCATCCTTGAGGCCTGCGGCTCCGACGTGCCGACCCGAGCCCCGCCACTCCCTGCTGCCCTTCGGCTCCCTCCACGTCAGCGCCGCTCGGCCACGGCTCCCGGAAGCTCCGCCAGCACGAACTTCCGGTCTCGGGAGCTCGAGACCACAGAGACGGCACCAGCGTTGGCCTAGACAAGCCCCTGCCGGACCGGAGGGGAGGGGAGGCTTCCGCTCAGCCGAGAGGCAAGATGGCTACGGCTGGGGGCGGCTCTGTGGCTGACCTGGGGAGTCGGAGCCTTCGCTTTCTGTCTTTCTGCGTCCTGCTGGCAGGTGAGGCCTCCCCCGCGCGTTTGCTCCGGTGTGTTAGGAAGGCCGTCCGAATCGGCCAGGCCACGAGCGCCGCCGTCCCTCTACAGCCCCTCTGCCCCTCTGTACCCCCACCCTGTAAATCCTCTTTCTCTTTCGTTCCCACGACAGAAGGCCCCCCCGCCCCTACTTCTTTGCCTGGACTTGGCTTGAGGGTCCCTTCTACCCCGCGACACGTCATGTCGCCCCATTTCCTCCTCCGGGCTTCTTCCCGGACTTCCAGCCTGACTGACCACCTGCCTCGTTTTCCCCACGGCCGGAGTCACCCCACCCACTGCCGGAAAGGACAGGTGTCAGTTCAGCCTCTTCCCACTGCGTTTAGCCTGGGACAAAAGCGGCCTCGTCCTGTGGGTGCAGAGCGGCGCATCACCAAGTCGATTCCTCGTTCCCTCCTCTGTTGATTCCACTAGCAATCTGCGTCCCTGTGTTTTGCCTCAGTTTTCCTTATCAGTGAGATGTGATAAAGATAGGATATGGGTCCTCTTAGCTGTTGAGACCGTGGAATAGCGATTCAAGGAACTTCAGGCATTTACAGTGTGCAGAAATGTTTGCTTACACGCATGTGTGTCCTGGTATAGGTCTTTCTGGTTTGATCAGGCCCTAAAATGCAAACGTGCCTGTCCATAACTGTGCACCTTCCCCCAAATTCATATTATCTTTAAAGATTCCCCGAAGGAGAAACTATAGTCGCACAGACAAATGACCTGTGGATGTTAGATTAATTGACAGATCTGTGGCATCAGGTTTCTCTCAATTCTGTTCAGATTCCTGGAAAATTGTCTCAAAGACTTTTTTTTTGCAATCTGTATTTTTAGACTGGCACCCTCTCATTAACGAGATCGATGTAGACACAGAAGGTAGAAAGCAGAAGTGTGCTCACCCATGCAACCAGAAGCTGGAACATCTGAGGTTACATGCTTTTCCTTTAGGAAATGAAGCTTTCTGTCGCTGCCCTGATTGGAATTTGTAATAACTTTCTGTGGCTAACATAGCTGGACTCATTCATCTGATCCGGTTATGTGTCCAAGAAGTGAGAAGAATGGACATTAGTCCCACTTTAGAAAGGACGAAACACCCAAGCCATCCAAGTGAGCTAATGACTTGATAGTGCCAACGCCTCTCATCTTCTAATGCTTTTTATGTTCCACGCAGGTTTGTGCAGGGGAAACTCAGTGGAGAGGAAGATCTACATCTCTTTGAATAAAACAGCTCCTTGTGTCCGTCTGCTCAATGCCACTCATCAGATTGGCTGCCAGTGTGAGTTGAGGTTGGGATTTGTGTTTGTGGCCAGTGATGTTTCAACCTGTGCCCTAGATCTCAAGATCCAAGTCCTGCTTGGGAGTCTCAGCACACAAATTAGGCTGTGTGGGTAGGAGGTAACAGAGAGCCATTTGTCAGACGAGACAAGATAATTAGTAGGCGCTAATGCTTAGGAAGTGCTGCACACTTGTGCCTCTTGTATGTGCATTTCATTGAACCATCACAACAGCCCCATGAAGTAGATTCTCTCTGACATATGACAAAACGGAGACTGAGAGAAGTTGAGTAACTTCCCCAAGATCATCAGGCTATTAAGTGATGAAGCTAGGAACTGAGACCCACGGTCCCTGTTCCAAGTCAGGACACTTAGCCATCTACTCGTTAAAGTAAAAAACGGTACTGTTTTCTAAGGAGAAAGGAGCCTCATGGTGTATGAGTCCATCGTCACCTGAACCATCTTTTTGGAACCAAAATGGACTTCTTGTAGGCAGTGGACTCTTTGAAGGGAAGGCATTGAGAAAGCCAGATAGGTGCAGGAGGAATTAGTGAAGTATTGGATTTGTCCTTATGTTTTGTAAATGTGTTCCAAAGCAGGGTGCTGTGACTGTGTGGTTCTAAAACTACACAAGTAGAAAAGCGGGTGGGAAGGCTGAACCCCAGTTCCCCTGCCATAAGGCCTCCTCTCTTCAGATTTTGTTTGTTCAATGAAGAGTTGCTCTGTGAGAATGTAGTTCTGCGGTCAGCAGGAAACTTAGAGTCAGATCTGGCTGCTTTGTCACCAAATCGGTCACCTCTGAATTTCAGTGGATGCCTGTAAAAATGGTTAGAACATACCTGCACAAAGCCAAAAGCTGAACTCTTACAGACATGTATTGACAATGTGAGTAAGTAGTATGGTCTCAGGAGTCCTGCGTCATTGCCTGAAACCCTCCAGTTGTGGGGGGAGGACGCAGACACTGCGAAGTGAAGGACTTGCTTAAGGTGGCAGTTAACTCGGTTCCGGCCCAGCCTTCCCTGAGCGGCACTCTGCATCCACCGTGCTATGTCCCTGCTGCAGGGCGTTCTGGAGGCAGGTTAACTGGTTCCATAGAGTCCCAAGTAAAATTTTTGGACTCCGTTCTTAAATGGGTTTGTGGGTAGAAGGGAGCCAGGTCCAAGTGTGGGCTGAGATCAGACTGCTGGTCTAGCCAGAGCCCCACTCTAATGCTAGGAGGCCAGGATTCCCCCCCCAGAGGTGTGCTCAAAGATAACCTCTGTGGGAATAAGTCACTCCACTTCGTGTTCTTAGAGCAGCCCTGTGGGAAGAAAGCAGCAGCCTCTAGAAATGAGCCAAGTGCCAGTACAGAGAAATGAGAGGGGAGGGGCTGGACTCTGGCCACTTCCTCATTAGGAGCTTGTTTCTAAGTCTCACTTCTATTTGTCCATCCTGAGCAAGCTACACCCTCTTTAATTAGGCTTGCTAGCATGATACATGTAAGGAGAAAAAGATTCAGTTTGGTTTTCTGATTATAATGCTGTTTCTATTGGCTTACTTGATTTTCCTTTATTTTATTTTAAAGATTTTATTTTTAAACCATCTCTACACCCAAGATGGGGCTCAAACCTACAACGGAAAGATTAACAGTTAACATGCTCTACCGGTTGAGCCAGCCAAGCACCCCTGTTGGCCCGTTTTAAAGTGCTCAAAGAGGGTTATATGTTCCTTCCCTTTCCTTTCCTTCCTTTTAAAGTCTCCACAGTATGAGATGACTAAGGGTGAAAAAGTTTCTCTTCATTGAAGGCCCAGAAAAAGTGAGCAAGTTACTCTGGACTTCACAGAATCCAGATTAGAATCCAGGAGTTTTATTCCAGTGCCCTGGCTTCTCTTCTCCCCATCCTCCTTGGAGCTGAAGTTCTATATACTTGGTTTGTCAGAACAGCTTCTCCTTTTTCCGCGTATTATATGCCAAGGACTGCTGCCTTTTGTTGGACTTGGAACTGCCGTCCGTAGCTAAGTCTTTGTTAAAGTCATTCCAGGTTCTGATATTCCTCTAAAGTTGATTATCATCACTATCCGCATGAACTTATTACGCCCTTACCACGTGGAAGCCATAGTTGAATGCTGGGGACTTGCTTCCACATCTATATTTTACCAAATCCCATGGAAGAAGACTTCTACTTGGCCGGCAGTCTGAAAGTGCTTAAGGTTTTTGTGTCACACAAATTATCAATATTTCAGTGCCTGGATCTAGAGCTCTAATTCTCACGACTGACGGTATAATGAAGGATCATACATGGCAGGTTTTGAAAGTCCACATACCTGGGCCTCACCTTTAGAGACTTTAATTTAGTAGGTCTGAAATAAGGCCCAAGTGTCTATATTTTTTAAAACTCCAGAGTGATTCACAACTAGGTTCGAGAACTGTTGCTCTAAAACAATATGACTTTTCATACATGAAGTGAATTTTCACTGGGCAGGAGGCTCCTGGGGAGACTAGGGGATGTCTCCACATGGATCACTGGGACTCAACAGGCATTGCAGCGAAGAACTCAAGGCGTTCTGGACTATAGGTCTCCCTCCTCTACTGCAGCACCACTCGGGCCTCGTCATTCATGAGACACATAGAAAATATTATTTGTATGGCATCCTGGCGTAGATGGAAATGGATGATATTTGTAGGGCATCTTAGGGTAGTAGATGAGTCTGCTACTGGCTGGGGGGTGACCAGCCTAGGGTCTTTGGAAACCCTAGGTCCCCGAAAATGAGGGCGTTAATGTCAGCTCATCCTTAACCCATCAAGGCCCATGAGTTGGGAAGCTGTCTTCTAAAGGCCTCAAAGGTCTTGAGTGATCCTACCTAAAACAGGCAGAAAGCAAATAGTTGTTCCCAAACAGGGCAAAGGAATGGAGACCCAGGAATTCTGAAGCCAAGGGAGTCTGCACATATATTTTTACAAAAGAAGATTCAGTGGTAGAACTCTGAGCTAGAGATCTAGAGCCTTCCATTTCCTGGAGGAAATACAGGTTTGAGAACTGTGCTGTCTGCTGTTCCAGAAATCTGTATGTATGGTTAAATGAGGTTGAGGGAAGAGAGCGAGAGAATGTTCGTACAACCTTTCTGAGATTCAGTGAATGAAGCCTCTGCCGAGTAGACCTCTGGAGCTGTCCCGTCTGCCAGGCACTGCTGGTCTCCCTCAGGTGGAGCTGGGTGATTCAGCACTTCAGCTCAAGTCCAAGTCTGGAGAGAGCTGCATTAACCCAATGTCTGGTGCCATGTTTGGTGGGTAAATGATCTGCAGAATCAGTGAGGCAGAGTCAGAATTGTCAATTGTGGGAGCTCTCATTTGAGCCCATTCTGTCCTGGCAGCTTCCGTTAGTGGGGACACAGGGATCCTCCACGTGGTGGAGAAGGAAGAGGACCTGCAGTGGGTGCTGACTGACGGCCCCAACCCCCCGTATGTGGTTCTGCTGGAGGGCGCGCTCTTCACCAGGTAAGAACCGCCTTCTGGGAAGCCGCAGCCACAGATGGGAAGATTTGGGGGACCGTCCCCACACTTGTGAATAAAAGCTTCCCTTGGCTGCCCTGGTCTGATCAGGGGCAGGGGTGAGAGTGAGTCTTGGAAGAAAACCCGCACCATCAGAGAGTCCTCTGGGTGACCTTATGATAAAGCTCCAGTGAGTAAAGACCCCAGGCAGGAGGGAGAGGTCCATAGGGTCACTCAGCGACAGGGTAGATGAGATCAAGCCCGGAGGTCAGGTTGGGTCATAGCCCTCACTTAGGAGTTAGAGACGGAAAAGGCAAGAAACGAATCAACAGTTTGGGTGGGGGGTGTTTCCATTTCTTTGAGTAGAGTTGACAGGCCACATATGTTCAGCAAGGAGTCGGCTGTTGGGATGCCATTAGTTTTGCATTTGTTTCTGTCCCCGGGGGCGAGATGCTGGCCGGGGATCACCTTCCCAGTCTTCCTTCTCGCCGTGCCCTCCCTGCCCCAGGAATCTGATGGAGAAGCTGAAGGGGACAGCCAGCCGGATCGCTGGCCTTGCAGTGTCCTTGACCAAACCCAGGCCTGCGTCAGGCTCCTCTCCTAGCGTGCAGTGTCCCAATGACGGGTTTGGTAAGAGCCCGGGAGGATCAGGGGATCTCCCATCACACAGAGCTCACTGTTGCTTAGTCTGTCTGTGTGTCTGTCTGTGTGCAGCGTGAGCCTGACTCCCAAACAGAAGATGGTGTTTCCTCGTCTTTGCCGTTCATCCTCTGCTGCTTCCCCTTCTTCCACTTCCCCCCATCCTCCCTGTCTGTCACACGCTCCAGTCCCCGATCAGCCAGCCCGGGGCACCCTGATACCAGTGTCTGTGTTCCTGTAGGTGGTGACAGGTTGATGCTTGCTTCTTTGAGTCCCCCTTTCCTTTGGAACTTTTGGTCCCAACCCTATGATAGCCCAGCCTTCCTCCCTCACTCAGGCGCTAAAGGCTGAGCATCTAACAGCCTAACTCCCGAACTCCCCTTCAGGCATTTACTCCAACTCATACGGGCCAGAATTTGCCCACTGCAGAGCTATCCCATGGAATGCCCTAGGCGACGGCTTGGCTTATGAAGACTTTAGCTTCCCCATCTTCCTGCTTGAAGATGAAAATGAAACCAGGGTCATCAAGCAGGTAATGACCGCCAGCTCCCAGCAGAGAGAAACTTTCTAGGCGCTCCACCCATGGGAGGGCGCAGCCGCCAGGACCCCCTCTGCAAGTCCGTTGCTCCAGGAGCCAGTATGTTTATTTCTTCCCCCTCCCATTTCTTCCCCCTCCCATTTATTTCTTCCCCCTCCCATTTCTGTCCTGTGTCTTCCTCCAGCCTTGACGGCTTTTAGGCTGGAAGAGAACGTGAATTGTATTTGCTCTAAAATAAGGTGTAGACCCCTGGTTAGGAACCCCGAGTGTGGTAAAAAGATCATCAGATTGGGAACTGAGAGAGATTCAGCTCAGAGGCTTCTGAATGTTTTTAGTTCCAGTAACCTCGAGGTCATTCTAGCCTAGCTTCTTTGTTTTGACATGTAGAGCAGTGAAGAGATCTGTTCCAAAGTGACATGGCGAGTTGACCTCCAAGCTGTCTTGAATTTGATGTTTGAGATTTGGCGTGGTGCACTCTACAGCTAATCACGTTGGGAACTGGGGCTGGGCCATTGGGGATGGGGCCCCTTCATCCGCCCCCGCTAAGTCATTGAGTCTGTGCCCCTTCATGTGTCTCGGTGAGGTTTTCTCCTGGACCTCACGCCTCCTGGCTTTGTACCGAGACAGCTATGGCTCAGGGACTGCGGGCCTTCAGGCCGGGGCCGGGTCCTCCCGGGAAGTGTTTGGGGGGGATTCCACACGCGCTGCCTCAGCGGGACCCACCTCCCCTCCTAGTGCTACCGCGATCACAACCTGAGCCCAAACGGCTCTGCGCCGGCCTTCCCGCTGTGCGCCATGCAGCTCTTCTCCCACATGCACGCCGTCGTCAGCACCGTCACCTGCATGCGACGCAGCTCCATCCAGAACACCTTCAGCATCAACCCAGGTAGGACAGGCCCAAGGCCTGCAGAGTGGGCCGGGGACCCGGGAAGGGGGGCCTCCGGCGGGAAGCACGGGGTGGGAGAGGTGGGAACTGTTCTGAACACCTGAGGATTTGTCCCCGCAGTAGACAGGGGCAGAAAAACCAGCCTAGAGCAGTGGAGGCAGGAAATGATTGACAGGTCCATGGGACAGCAATCAGAGGCATCTGCGTGCCCTCTCTGTGGCTTCTCGCTTACTTCTGCTGTGCTCTCTCTGTGTCCTGCTCAGAAATCGTCTGTGACCCCCTGTCCGACTACAATGTGTGGAGCATGCTTAAGCCTATAAACATGTCCGGGGCATTAGAGCCTGATGACAAGGTTGTGGTCGCCGCCACCCGGGTGAGTATGGGCCCCTGGTCAGGGTGCACAGGGCCAGCACTGAAAGGGCTGGCGGGGCTCTCGCATTTGATTCGCTGTGCTGGGGAGCCTGCAGTGGAAAGGGCTCCAGGCTCTGGGCTCCCCGGGTTAGCCGTGGTCCCAGGATACACACACTCCCTTGGCTGCACGGGGAGAGGGGGCCTGGCGCCCGGTCCGAATTGCCATTTTCAACGCCTGTCTGCCCTGCCTTTTTCTCTGTACCCAGCTGGACAGTCGTTCCTTTTTCTGGAACGTGGCCCCAGGGGCTGAAAGCGCCGTCGCCTCCTTCGTCACCCAGCTGGCTGCCGCCGAAGCCTTGCAGAAGGCACCTGACGTGCCCTCCCTTCCCCGCAATGTCATGTTCGTCTTCTTCCAAGGGGTAGGGGCTCCTCCAAGGGGGCGGGGCAGGGCAGCAGGCAGGGTCAAGGTGGGAGTGACTGTGGAGGTAAGAGTGACTGTCATTTGGGGACAGTCTGGGCACTTAACCTGAGTTATGCAGTAGAGAGCTTTGGAGGCATCTCCACGTGTCCCCCCCCCCGAGTCACACATTTTAGGCAGCTGTCGCAGCGTGCCTGGTGGCCTGGGATCCGGATCAGTGGGCTGCTCCCCCCGCCCACTGATGCGATCTTTGGGAGGCCTCCTTTACTTTTATTCTCTGGACTCTCTTGCTGCCACTTCCACCCAAGAGCCCTGAGGCTCCTGCCCCCTCCCCTGCCGCCCCCACAGCCTGGCCCTGGAATAAGAGGACGGCAGCCGCGGCTGAGTCCACGGAGGGGAGGGCGAGGCAAGAAGCAGGCACATAACAGCTGATGTTCGCCTCAGGCCTTTACCGAGGCTGCTCTGCCGGTTTCTGGGCTCCAGAAGTCCTGTGATGCACACATGTGAGGAATAGTCACAGCTGGGAGGCTGGGCAGGGAGGCGGGTGAGGTCACGTGACTGTGTAAGCTGGCCAGCGCTTGCAGTGACATGAGACCATAGCCTTTGCACCTCATGCCCTGGTGATCTGGCCTCTGGAGGCTGAGCCTGTCCCGACCTTTCAGAATCTCTGTTCCCTTCCCCACCCGTCTTCACCTCCAGGAAACGTTTGACTACATCGGCAGCTCCAGAATGGTGTACGACATGGAGAAGGGCAAGTTTCCTGTGCAGTTAGAGAACATCGACTCCTTCGTGGAGCTGGGGCAGGTGTGCTGCCCATGCCCTCCTCCCTGTCCCTCCTGCCGACTTCTGCCTCCGCTGTTCTGTGCCCTCCTTGCCACTGCCTCTTCCCTGACTTTTCTCGGACCTTCCTCCTTTCTCCTGGGCACGGGCCACAGCAGGCGCTGACTAAGTGTTTCTTCATTCTCCCCCAGGTGGCCTTAAGAAACTCTCTGGAGCTTTGGATGCACACAGACCCCATGTCTCAGAAAAATGAGTCAGTACACAATCAGGTAATCTGAGCATCTTTCCCCCTCACCTTCTGTTTCAGCAGCTCAGAATCTGGGCACCCCTCACCCGGGCCTTACCCCACCAGCCCCCAGGGCCTGTGAGACAGGACCTCAGGTAGGGTACCAGCTCCGGGGTGAGCAGCACGGCTGTTATAGCCCCGTGGGAAGAGCCCTGAGGACCGCCCGTGGCCCTGATGCCCTGGGTGGGGCAGTTCTCCGCCTCCACACCTAGCAGAGCACGGGACTGCCTGGCCCCCTCCCTCTCCACCGCCCCCACTGTCCAGGCTGCCCTGCCCGGTTCCCAGCTGTGTCAGACTCTACCCTAAACGTCCTCCACATTCCCCACTCTTTGTTCAAGACCCTCCCTCCTCTCAGACTCCAGCTTTGAGCCTGGTTTCCTCATGAGATTCCTGCCATTCCAGTGGCACCCTCCCCGCTCTGGGCTCCTGTGTGGCATTTGGTGCAGTTTTGCATTGTCACTTGCTTCTCAAACTCTGCACAAGTAGGAAATTAAGCACCTAGTGAGAATAAGACCGCGTGAGCTGCAGGACATTCAGAGCCTGGATCCCAAAAGTCTCGAGGAGCTAGGGTGCGGGAGGGCTGGGGGCAGCTCCACAAGCTGGGGACTTGAAGGAGGGAGCGTCGTGGGCCTAGGAGGCACGTCCGGCTTCCCTGTCCCCAGCCTCCCCTGAGCTCCCCCTCTCCCCACAGGTGGAGGCCCTCCTAAGTACCCTGGAGAAGAGCGGGGCTGGCGTCCCTGCCGTGGTCCTCCGGAGGCCCAACCAGTCCCAGCCGCTCCCACCATCCTCTCTGCAGAGGTTTCTTCGGGCTCGAAACATCTCCGGCGTTGTCCTTGCCGACCACTCTACCGTCTTCCATAACCGGTAAGAGCCACTGAGCCCACATCCTCTTCCTTCTCGGAGAGATCTGTCCCGTAGTCTGGGGCCCAGAGAGGTGAGTGTCTCCTGTGTCTCTCCCCTCCCCTCCAGCACCCTCTCCAAATTTCAGGTCAATTTGTGTTCTTTGTTTAGTGACCTGCTCACGTCTAAGCTGGTCACCTCATGTGGCTTGACGTCATCTTAGAAAACGGGGCCCCCTCAGCCTCTCCGCACTTGGGCTGCCTCCCCCTGCTCTCCCGAGGCCTGGGTCCCTGGGGCCGCCAGCAGAGGGCAGCATCCCCAACAGGAGGGCCCTGAGGACAGTAGCTGGCGGCTCTGGGTCCTTCCTCCCTGCCCCCCAGGGTGCTGGGCTGGGCGGGATGCAGACAGTACTCAGACTCTGAAATGTAATGTGTTCTTGCCTTTGGGGTAAGAGTGTGCTCTGCGGCTGAGGGGACTCCACGGATAAGGGGTAGAGCCCTATTAGTCACCTCTCTCCTGGTCCTGGGCACCCCAAACTGCCCCTAACTGAAGCCCTGGGCTAATGGGACTTCTTACTTGGGCCAGATTGCTAGGCCCCCAACTTCCTTCTCTCTTCCATGAAGCCAGAGGGGCTTCTGAGTAGACCTGCTTAAGCTTTGGTTCTCTGACCCCAGCCGAGGAGCACCTTGCTTATTTAGGGCAGGGACACTTCCAGCACCTGAGGTCAGCCATCTGCTCCATGTGTGACCCCGGCATCACTTCTGGTTGAAGGAATAGGCCTCGTTTGCACACAGTTGGCCTTGATTCTATGTGTGGCCGGCATTTGTTGATGCTGAAAGCTGGGAGCTCTCCTCCAGGCTCTTCTAAGCTCCGCCTCTACGGAGCCGCCCTGGGAGCATATGGCGGTTGGACCCAGGGCAGTGTTGTGTGTCTGGGAAAGCCCCGTGTTCCTCCCCCTCAGCTGCAGCCACCCTCAGTGTTCATGTTCATCGGAACCATCATCCAAGGGCTCTGGTGATATGGGGCATGGTGCCTGCTCCCCAAAAGTCCTCTCAGCCGTCTGCAGCCCAGACTATGGGGAAGCGTCTCTTCTGTTTGAAGACCTCCCAGGAAGGGAGGAGACTCCGACATTCTGATCTCATCTTCCTCTTCTGCCTCGTCTGTTGGGAGGGTCCTTGTGTTTCACTGCTCTTGCTCTCCACACCCTCTCCAGTGGGGACCCTCATTTTCTGTTCCTTCCCCCCGGATGATGAAAACACACACCAGGCTCCTACACGAAGGGCCTTGAGGGAGGCCCGGGGCAGGGCCCTGGCTGTGTGTGGCCGAGGCTCATGCCGGCTCTCCCGGCAGCTATTACCAGAGCATTTACGACACAGCGGAGAACATTAATGTGAGCTACCCCGAGTGGCAGAGCCCCGAAGAGGACCTCAACTTCGTGACGGACACTGCCAAGGTAACACTCGCCTGGCTGGGTGGGATTGTGGGGGACATAGCGAAGATGGTTAGAAGGGCAGCACGCGCGGGTAGAAGAGGTGGGCCGTTCAGCCCCTCTTCCCGCCTGCCATAGGCCCTGGCAGATGTGGCCACGGTGCTGGGACGCGCCCTGTACCAGCTCGCAGGGGGAACCAACTTCAGCGACAGCATTCAGGCCGATCCCCAAACGGTAAGGGCAAGTGGGGCCCGCCTCCTGTCCGGCTCTGCTCACACGGCAGCCCGTCCCAGCTGCACTTGACTTGCCTCCTCCCCCAAACCCGGGACCCCAGCGTGCCAGCGTGGACGCCCGCCGTTCCAGGCACTCCTGGGTGGGCTCCCACACCCTGGTGAACCACTCTGCCTTCCCAGCCCCGGAGCCCCTGGCCGGGGTCTCCACTGAGCACTGCCTGGGCTCCGGGTTGTGAGCTTGCTGCCTCTTCCTGCCCCAATCCCAGGTCACCCGCCTGCTCTACGGGTTCCTGGTCAGGGCCAACAACTCCTGGTTCCAGTCCTTCCTCAGGCAGGACCTGAGGTCCTACTTGGGTAAGCACGCGCTGCGCGAACGGCACCCTTCGCTGAGGCAGGGGATGGAGAAAGTCATCGGCTTGGTTTAATCTCTGCTTTTTTTTTTTTTTCCCTTCTCTCTCCTTTCCTTTTTTTCTCCTCTGTTTTCCTTTCTTTCTCCTGATATGTGTTGGGTCCATTCCCTTAACCTTCCCTTCTCTGGCTCCCGCTAACCTTGGGCTCTTCCTTCCTCTCCCACCCACACTCACACCCACCTTCCAACCTTCCCTTCCCTGTGGCGTCCACTCAGGGGACGGGCCTCTGCAGCATTATATCGCTGTCTCCAGCCCCACCAACACCACTTACGTGGTACAGTATGCCTTGGCAAATCTCACTGGCCAGGTGGTCGACCTCCCCCGAGAGCAGTGCCAGGATCCGAGTAAAGTCCCCAATGAGAACAAGGATGTGAGTGGGATTGGGGGGCGGAGGTGCCCCTTATCCCCAGGGGAAGTCGGACAACGTCCTAGGCCCAGCTGGACCCAAGGGGTTGGGATGCAGAGGCAGAGGGATGCGGCCCCTTGAACTTGAGTGTTGGAGGGCAGGAGCCCGGGGGAAAGCAGAGCACGTCTGGGGGAGAGAGGGTTGCCTCAGCCCCGCGCCGTGGCCCGTCCCCCTCTGCAGCTGTACGAGTATGCGTGGGTGCAGGGCCCTCTCAACGCCAACGAGACGGACCGGCTGCCCCACTGTGTGCGCTCCACGGTGCGCCTGGCCAGGGCCCTGTCCCCTGCCTTTGAACTGAGGCAGTGGGGCTCTACGGAGTACTCCACATGGACTGAGAGCCGCTGGAAAGACATCCGCGCCCGCATATTCCTGGTAGCCAGCAGAGAGCTGGAGGTGAGCCGGGCGGGGCATGCCAGCGGGGCCCCTGCCCTCTCCCTGTTGCCTCTTACCCCCGACCCACTTCATCTCCCATTTGCTCCCCATTTGCCACCAAAACCTGCTGCAGCCGGGTCCCCTGTCAGATTTCGCCCTGCCACGAAGTCTGTCTACACTGACGGTGGGGGGGTGTGTTCATGCTAAAGGTGGGCTCCTGTCCAGCCCCACGGAGGAGCTGCTCACCCTGCAGGGTGCCTGCAGCTCCACTCTCAGCTGGGATTCCCCCCTGCCATCGCGAGGCTGTGCACGGGCTCCACAGTTTATCCAGTCCCCGTCCCAAGTACATCATAGTTGCCACCAGACAGTCAAAGTCATGGGTCTTAACTTCAAGATGCTAAAAATCTAGGGACTCCTGGGTGGCTCAGTCAGTTAAATGTCTGACTTTGATCTCAGCTCAGGTCATGATCTCATGGTTCTGTGAGTTCGAGCCCTGTGTTGGGCTCTGTGCTGACAGCATGGAGCCTGCTTGGGATTCTCTCTCTCTCTCTCTCTCTCTCTCTCTCTCTCTCTCCTTCCTTCTCTCCCTCCCTTTCTTTCTCTCTCTCTCTCCCCCCGTCTCTGCTTGTACTCAGTCTCTGTCAAATAAACTTAAAAAAAAAAAGATGCTTAAAATCTTAGTAATACAAAGTTATGGAAGAACAGAAATACTTCTCTTTCCAAACGGAGAGGCTCCATCTTCCAGTCGGGAAGGCGTTGCCTGTGATCGCTCAGGACTTGGGGTCAGGAGGCAGCTCCGGGCTTCCAGCGTCCCAGCCCCCTGCCCCAGGCGGTGGTCCAGAGCTGCGCTGGGTTCTGAGAGCGTCTTTCTCCTTCCCTGCCCACACCCTCTGCAGTTCATCACCCTGATGGTGGGCTTCGGCATCCTCGTCTTCTCTCTCATCGTCACCTACTGCATCAATGCCAAGGCCGACGTCCTTTTCATTGCCCCCCGGGAGCCAGGAGCGGTGTCTTACTGAAGAGGAGCCCAGCTCCTGCCAGCTCTGCGGTTCACATCCTAGACCACTTGTCCCACGGGGACATAAGCCACTGGTGTGTCACTGGAACCTCTCTGGGCCTGCTCAGACTGGAATTACCATGAAGAAGTAGAACTGCCCAAAAGAGACAGACAGAAACAAGTTCCCTCTCTCCAGCTGCCCCTCCCTGCCTCCCCTTCCTCAGCCCTGCCAGATTCCAGGAGGGCAGATAGAAGCTTCTCGCTCCTATTTGACTCCTAGCTACCCACCCTACCTTATCCTTCTTCAGGGTCCCTCTTCCCTTCCCATCCTGCCCTAGACCGCCCTCTACTCCCCACCCCACCCCATTCCCAACTTTCCCGACCAGGAAGAAGGACGTGAAGCCTGAATGCCAGGAACAGACCACAAGGAAGCCCCGAGATCCCGGCCAAGCAATCTGTCTCCCTCCTGCTGTCCTGTGTCCAGACCCGTAGATGGCACCTCGGCTGGGGTGTGCTGCCGGGTCGCCTCCGGCCCACAGTGCTAGCTGTAATTTTATTAAGCTGTAATATTTGTTTTGTTGTTTTGTGTGTGTGTGTGTGTGTGTGTGTGTGTGTAAATATATAAATGGCAAGTTTCATTAAAAGAGACTGTCCCACAAGACTTATATGCGTCATTCCTCTGTGCCCTCCTGTTTGGTGACCTCAGACTGGAAGTCATGGAATTGTCACCACGTGCTCCCTCTGGGCCTCCAGAGGCCCAAGGAATGTGGCTGTGTCAAAAACGGGAAGTCCTCAAAGTAGGGCTCCCGTAGCCTTGGAGCCCAGGTTTCCCTTGTAAGAACCATGTTAGCATCGTTTTTTCCCCTTGGTATTTGACAGACACTCGCTGGGCTACAGAAATGAAGGGGACTCAGCGCCTACCCTGAGTGGCTTGCAGTTGGGGTGAGGGAAGAGACAGGCGCAATCCAGGGTGGTCAGGTGAGGTATCTCCAGAGTGCTCCAGTGACACAAGGATTCGGGCACCAGGGATGGCATCTGGGAAGGCTGCTCAGAGGAGGAGGCATCTGGGCTGCATTCTGTGGAGTTCAGCTGTGGAAGCACAGGGCTTTTGGGAACAGTAAATTATTCGGGGTGCCACAGGAGAGGGGGCGGGGGCCAGGTCATGGAGGGTCTGGGGTGGCATGCCAAGCAGCTTGTCTCTTCTGTTGCTGGTGGGCATTTTGTAGACGGAAGTGAGTGGCTTTGGACTCTTCTAGAACGAGAGCCTTGGCTCTGGGAATACCCCAATGCCCTGAGTCTTCATGGAGCAAAGTTCCAGAGCGTAACTGCACTGCCAAATGACAGGCCGTGGCTGAGTCTGTGGAAGGGGAAGACCCCTCGGGAGTGGTGCCAGAGGCCAGCCTTGTCCCCTCCCCGCTGCCCTGAGGCCCAGAAGACAGCTCGCTAGGAAGGGCCAGCTCCTGGCCCTTTTATCTTCTCACATCCTGCCGAGGGGGCGATTTGCCTCCAGGTTTCTCTCCGAGTTCCCTCGGGCGGAGAGGCACAGGTTGGCATGTCTGGGGGGCTGGGATGTGGAAATGAACCCTGGTTCCCCCCCCCCATACCCCTCCTGGCAGTAGGCAGGCGCAGCTGCCACCGTTGCTGGGCTGACTCTGCGCCTCCCTCGGCCAACAGGGTCTCCCGGCGGACTGGGCAGTGAGCTCCCGGTCCTGGCAGCTTCGGGAAGCGGGGAAGTGGCCGGGCACCAGCGTGGGGGCTGTGGGGGGTGGCAGTACAAGCCATGGGGCCCTCCCCCTCCAGTCTCCTCAACACCAGCTTGTCTCCTGCCTTCCATCCTCCCCCTGCCTCACCACCCACCCAAATTCAAAACCAGTCACCTGGGCTCTTTCCAGGCTCTGTACAGGGCACGAACCGCCAGCTGACCCTTTCAGGACCCCCTCTCTGAGATCTTGGCGGGCTTATCCTCGGTACCTGCTGTGCCCTGGAGACCCCATGGGGCTGCCTGGCAGCAGGTTAGGGCCACAGACTTTAGCTCCTCAGGCTGCACCCCCTACCCTCCGTCTGGGTGACCCTTGCTCTGAGATGATGAGTCACTTCCCACAAGGCTCCCCTGTCCACACTCCTACCCATGCCCAGGGCCCAGCCCCAGGACCCAGGACCCAGGACCCAGCCTGTCCCTATGTCTTGCCGCCCCTCGCGCCTCAGCACAGAAGGCTTTCCTGTTACCTAGTGTTTCTCCCCCAGCCTCTATGAGTGAAGGATCTTCTGGTCCCCACATCTGGGTCACTGCTCCCAAAGGCACATCGTGGGAGGAGATACTTTCATCCAGAGTCTGGTGTTCCGTGCCAAGACCTTACCCTACTCAGAAGGACTGCTTCCTCGTGGAACCAGATAAGACCCTAGAAATGACATGTGCGGTCTAACTCATCTGATAGACGGGGGGGACCCGTAGCCCAGAGGAGTGAGTGGCTTGCCCAAGGTCACGGCAAATGAGAGCTGAGCTGAGACTAGAATGTTTCTTGTATCCATGCTGGCAGGCACGGCAACAATAAACGTTTATTGAGCATGGCTGTGGGCAAGGCGCTCTGTCCTGGCATCGGAAAAGGCTGTGATGAGATACAGCACCTTCCCTTAGAGACTTCAGATCGCGGAGTCTAGATGGCAGGATGGGACAGGAAGCAAGATAAATAAGCAGGCGGGGCCACATGTGCTCCATGCAAAATCAGTGCTCGGAACAGGTTCTACCTGAGCCCAGAGGACAGAAGGTAGCCTCTGGGCGGGGTCGGTTCGTGTAGAAAGTGCTCAGGATCAGGGATTGTCTGGTGTCACGAATGGCGTGTGTGGCACTGAAAAGGGCATCCCTGCTCTGGGCCCTGGTGGTGTCTTCATGATGAGGAGTCAGACAAGGGGCTGCCCTCCGAGGTCCCTTCTGGCCCTGACGGCCGCCCTCTGTATAGCCTCTCTTCCATCTCCTGGTCTCCCTTCAGTCTTAAACTCCTCAGGGCAGAGGGGGGAGGGGGCGGAGAGGGGGGGAATAAAGGTTGATCAATTCTTGAACTTTTTTTGTTTGTTTGTTTATATATTTTGAGAGAAAGAGAAAGAGAGCAAGAGAGCACGAGGTGGGGGAGGAGCAGAGAGCGACTCCCAAGCGGGCTCCGTAGTATCATTAAGAGCCCGATGTGGGGCTCAAACTCGTGAACCTTGAAATCATGACCGGAGCCGAAATCAAGAGTCGGACACCCAACCAACTGAGTCACCCAGGACTCCAATCCTTGAACTATTTAAGGTAGTTTGAAAGTTTTCCTTCCAGAGAGGGAGGTCTGAGGGGCACTTCTTCCTGTCACTCGGCATCCCATCCTGAGACAGAGCCTGGCAGGCCTCTCTCAAGTTGAGCCTGGGGAGCAGAGCCCTTTAAAATCGGGGTCCAAACGGGCCTCAGGTCGGATGTTTATTCCTCCCTGACTCCACACGCAGCAGGGGCCCTCCCAGTCCTGCGGTGGAGCCACAGCTGCCCGGGTCCCCAAGTAAGGAAAACACGGGGCAGGAGTGCGGGGGGCACCTCAGGAGGCCGAAGAGATGATGCAACTGTGAGCAACTCTCCAGGCTCTGGCTCCCGCGGGCCGGCCGCTCCGGGGCTGGGGCTGGGACCCTGGAGCCCTGGAGTCCCCTTCTGCCCACACCTCACCCGAGGACTTGGCAAAAGTGCGGGGACAGAAGGGGAAACGGAGATGAAAGGCGGGCATCCTAAAAAGAAGAAACTAGGAAAGGGAAACAGGAAGTGGGGAGGAAAGGGAGCGGCAGAGAGGAGCCCAGGAGCCGCCAGAGGGGGAAAGGCTGGCGGCGGGCGTGGCCTGGAGGGAGTGGGCCCCGGGGCTGCTGGTGACAGATGGGTGGACACAAAGAGTAGACAGATGGATGGGGGAGGGAGGAGGGAGGCTGGAGGGCAGTGGTTGGAGGCCTTAATGAGATTGGAGCTGGGCTCGGGGCTGAGGAGAGGTGAGTGGAGAGGAAAGAAGAAAGGCCAGGCCGCCTCAGGAGACAAAGGCAGTGAGGCCTGGGGGCCAGGGCGGGAGAGGGCCCGGGCGAGAGGGGGGGGGGGTCCAGCCCTGGCTGGCAGCAGAGAGAGTGACAGATTGCGTGGTTCGCCACAGTGGGGACCCGCTGTCACCTTCTAGAGGCACAGAGAGGGAGACCCAGAAAGACCGACTGACACAGACTGGCAGACTGCGGAGGCCGACCAGGAGATGGAAGTTCTCAGCAAGGTGCTCCCGGGCCTCCCTCCCGCCTGGACTCCTCCCGCTGGCTTGCTCCTGTGACCCAGGACGGGGGGGGGGCCGCTCTCTCACCTGATGAGACCCCCCCCACCCTGGGGCTGGGGCAGCGGCCACTCCGGGGAAAGGGTCAGGCAGCGCGGCACCGCAAGGGTTAACACCGTCTGCTCTCCCTGCCAGCCGCCTGCCTGGTTGGGTCCCCAGGGCTCCCCACATATGTCACCCCCTCTCCTGCCAAGCCCACTGCTTCCCAGCTCCTCCAGGCCCTCCCCCCACCCTCAAGGACTAGGCCCGGGCCCCTGTGTCTTCCCTGCACTCCAACCTCCCATCAGGCAATCGACTTCCCATCTACCTCGCAGGCTGTGCAGACGTGAAAAGACGGCAGGTGACAATCTGAGGAAGTGAACACCCATAAAATGCAAAATAATGACCAACCATAGAGTCATGCTTATCCGTCATCCCCAGGGCCTGCTCTTCCTGCCTTCCTTACGGCTGCAGGGACCCCCTCCCCACCACAGCTCCCCGGGGGTTCTCCTTCCCCTTCGGGCCTGGCCAGGGCTGCTGGCTGCCTGGGCTGACCTCAGAGTGCTCCCTGCTCCCTGGACCGGAAGGCCTCAGACACCTGCGTGCAGGAAGGCCTTGCCGCCTTCAGATCGCCCTGCACAGAGACGCGGGGGTGCACTTTGCCTGGCACTTCCCGCACGCGCTGTGTGACAGAGGAAGGCAGCAGGATCTCCACTTCACAGAGGACAAAAGAGCCTCAGTCAAGATTAATGACCCGTCCAAGGTCACCAGGACTTGGAGCCGGGTCCACCAGGGCCCCCATTCAGCACAGCTACTAATTCTGTCAGGCCTTCATGCGCGTAGCTCCTCTTTATCACACGCTTGTGTTTCTTCTTAGCTACTCCCCTGAAGAACTTGAATCCCCGCATGAGGATAGAGGCCAGAGTCCAGGGTCCCCGGGTGAAGAAGGAGGTCCCAGGGCGCGCTCTCACCCTGCTCACCATCACACCCCAGCTTGTGGGACAGCTCAGCTGCGTATGTCGAGGGTAGAATCATAGGACTGAATTGTCAGAGGCAAACCACCTACAAGCAGGGAGGCTGGGGACTGGGACCTCCCCACGCCCCCCCCCCCCCGTTCCTTCCTGCCTTCCCCACCCCCACCACAGGGCCCCTCTACTTCTCAATGTCTCCTCCTTTGGGATCCCAGCCTCCGGGCTTCAGTCACGGTACCTTCTCCCTAGAGTCCCGTCTATCCTGTCCCCCCTTGTCTTTCCCCCACATTTTGGTGCTTCCTCACAACTGTGTGCTCTGGGCCTCCTCCGTCTGTCTCTGCCCTGTCTTGGGGCCTCCCTCAGAGCTTGGGGCTCTCCTGTACCACGCAGTATCTCCCCCGAATTCCCCTGTCTCTCCAGATCTGCTTCTCCCAGGCCTTGCCTCCCTCACCGGCTTCTCTTTCCCAGTCTCCCCCGCTTGCCCGCCCACATATCTTGCATCTCTGAGACTCTGAGGAGCCTCCTCCGCAATCTGGCAGCTCCCCTCCTGTCCTCTCTCACCTCTCTGTCTCCCCGTGATTGTGCCTTCCCCCTGTCTGTTACCCACTGACTCTGTTCTCTACCCCATTTCCTCTGTCTGGCTCCCCACATCTCCCCCTGTCTCCCCTTCCTCCCCAACCCCCGCTGGTCTGCATCTTTCCTCTCCCCAAGGCCCTCTCTCCTGGGTCTCTCCTTCTCCCAATTTCTTGGACAGGGTGGAGGGCAGGAGGGTGGGGGAGGTAGAATTGCTGTTGCTGGGGGCTCATTAGGTGGAGATTGGTTTTTAATCAGCACCATGGCAATGATGATGCAAGAACTGAAATGCCACCTGATCCCCTGCCCCCCAGCCCCCCTCCTCAAGCCTCCTTTCCCCTCCAGCTCAGCCCATCTGCTGGCGCCTGGGCACCTGTCTGGGCCTGCCCAGGTGGGAGCTGGCACCTCCCAGACCTAGGGATGAGGAGGGGTGGGGGAGCTTGGGGAGGAATTATAGGACTCCCCTTAGGGAGTAAAAGCCCAGAAAAGGTTGATCAGCAACAGGGAGATGGGGCTTAGCCGGGGCTTGCTCCAGCTAAGGTCCTGACCCTTCCAGGCAATAGCTCACTTAATCTCCATGGCAACCTAAGAAGCAATTATAATGAACCCCATTTTGCAGAAAAAGACCACTGAGGCTCAAGAGGTTAGGTTACTTGTCCAAGGTCACCCAGACGCCAGGACTTTCTTCACTGTCCGGGACTCTGTCCTGGAGTGCTCCCAGCCCTGGTTCATTTTTTTTTTTTTAATGTTTTATTTATTTCTAGGAGAGAGAGAGAAACAGCGTGAGCAGGGGAGGGTCAGAGAGAGAGAGGGAGTGACAGACTCTGAAACAGGCTCCAGGCTCTGAGCTGGCAGTCAGCACAGAGCCCGACGCGGGGCTCTAACCCACGAACCGCGAGATCATGACCTAAGCGAAAGTCGGACGCTTAACCGACTAAGCCACCCAGGCGCCCCAGCCCTGGTTCATTTTGGATACTTGTGAAGGCTCAGTGAAGACACCCAACAGCTGCATGGAGGGGAGAACCTTAGACACAGGAACCCAGACCACTGCCTCTCTGTGCTCGCCCCGGTCCCAACTCCTGCCGCCCTTCGCCGCACACGCTCACGCACACTCAGACGCGCGTGCACTTGCATGCACAGGCTGGAGGCAGCTGAGCTGCTGAGGTGAACTTAATCCATGCCTGTCTGCGTGTAATTCTGTATCTGATTTTCTTACTGCTCATTCGCTGCGCTGGCACACTCCAAGCGTGCCCAGGCCGCCCTGCCTTCTCCCATGTCCTCCAGCCTTCGTCCTTCCTCCCCCTGCAACCCGTCCTTTCCTCCTAAGAACCCCGAATTCCCAGCGGGTCAGCTTGGAAAAACTCCCTGTGGGCTCGGTGTCGGGAATCTGACCTCCACCCACCCCTGCGATGAGGTAGATGGGAGGTGGAGGGCTGGGGTAAGTGGGTGTGGGGTGACTGAGTCCTAGGGTGACCAGGGCCCAGGGCCTGAACAGGAGCCACGGGCAGCCTCTCGAGGGGTCCTGTGGGCACCAGCTTTATGAAGGATGAGAGCTTGGCGAGGACAAGGACCCTCAGGTCCTCCTCTCACACGGTTGAGCGCTGTCCACTTGCCCTTTCCTAGATTCCCTGTTGGTACCTTGAGTAGGCTTCTCCCCAGGAGGAAGGACACAGGGGAAGGGGCTGTCAAAGTCATGCCGAGACTCAGAATAGGACCATGGCACTTACACCTGGCTTGCTGGGGGCCTCTGTCCCTGCCGCCTCTAGTGTGGAAGACTGAGGGGTTCATCTGTGATCCTGCCCTGGCTCTCGCCCCAGCCCCACCCCTTCCCCAGCTCTCCATTTCTTGCTTATGAAATATGCATGGAGAACAGATGTCCCTGCTCCCCTACTCCCTGCCCCCCCCAGGGCCAGCCCCCACCCCCAGCTCCCAGGAGGTGGGGTGGGGGGTGTTCCCAGTTCCCTCTGCCAATGGCTGCCTGGTCTGGCTGTTTAATATTAATGAGGGGGGGAGCCAGGCCAGCCAATGGAGAGCTGGGTGTGTGTGTGTGTATCTCCATATATATACATAAGTCTGGGCCAGCTCAGGTGTGTATGTGTCCGTGAGTGTGTGTGTGTGTGTGTGTATGTGTGTGTGTGTGTGTGTGTGTGAGTGCTAGTGGCTCCAGCACCTGGTGAAGCCCACCCCCTCCCCCTGGGCCCGACACCCCCACCATGTGCAGTCCTCTGATCTGCCCCGGAGCCTGTACAGCCACGCCTCGCCGCCCTCCCCGAGACCTCTAGAGAGCTGGTCACTAACTTTGCAGACGGATGAGTTCCCAGCAGCCAGAGGAGACCGGGGCTCTCAACGCTGCCCCCTGTCCTGCCAGCTCAGACCCCCTCACTGGGTCTTCCTAGGTAAAGGGAGAACCGAGGGCTGGGGAGGGGTGGGCGTGTCCCTCGCACTCGGGCTCAGGTCCCCTCCCAGAGCCTCCCTCGTGTGTCCCTGCGCCTCCCTCTCCTCCATTCCTGCCCCTGGATGCTCTGTGCCTGTCTGTTCCCCATCGGGTTGAGCATGGCAGAAGCGGGGCAGGAGGTCTCGCCCCGGACGCTTGGAGCCGCTGCTCTCCCTGATCCTTGGAGCCTGGAACTTTGGGACCAGAAGTGGATTTGGGGTGAGGACTTGTTGGCTACACAGAAGCCACTGCCAGGGCCTGAGGACAGCAGGGCCGGCCGGGAGGTGGGACGGGATCGACTGGGTGCACGCAGCAGGGAGGGGAAGGCACGGCAGAGCGGTTGGGGTCAAGGGACACAGGCAGAGGGAGAATCGGGTGATGACAGATGTGCGCGGAACCCCGCAGCTGAACTCCTGAAGCCCGGACCTGGGGAGTGGGGACAGAAACTGTTCCTTTGGCCCCCGGGGATGGGCAGCACATTCTGAATTTCAGCACTGACCACCTTCTGTCCTGTGTTGTGTTTGCGTGTCTGTCAGAGGTTGACGCGCTTGCACCCGCCACCCCCAGCGCTTAGTAACTATTTGTCAAGGACACCCGAGCCTGTCTTCTGTGCAGTGGGGTGGGGCAAGGCTGGAGGTTCATCAGGCAGGAGAACCGGCTGGTGAGCAAGGGAAGATGGAGACTGAAAAGGAGCCTTGGTGCTTCTGTTCGTGGCTGTTGCGTCCCACTGAGCTCCCAACAGAGTGGCCCTCTGTTCCCCCTTCACACTCCTCCAAGGCAGAGCCCCGCCCACACCTTTCCTTGCTGCCTCGCCCTGACCTCCTCTGGTCCCCAGGGCAAGCAAACCTTAGCTAAGTGCCAGAAGGGTGTCCACGCCCTCCCTTGCAGGCCATATCTGAGCTGCTGGTGGCTGGGAGAGGACTCAGAGTGGGACGCCGACTCTGTCCCTTCCCATCATCACCTTCTTTGCGGAGTCACCGAAGGGGCCAGGGGATGCCAGTGGCTGAGGATGTGAGGACAGAGCTGGAGGAAGGGGCTGGTCCCAAGCAGGGCAATCGTGGCCAGAAGTGACACTGTCCGGACTCTAGTGGACGGGGTGGTAGGATCGTGTGTCTGCGCTGGTCATGTTGGGGGGCTGGGGGCCGGCAGGGACTGGGCTGGGACAGCTGTGCCGAGCTCCATATGTCCCAGTCCACTCTACAATGGGCAGTCTGCGTGCTTCTCCCCTCCCCCCCACAGAGGCAGTAGGACTGGAGAGGGGCCCGGGGGAGGGGGAGGATGGCGAGGCCAAGGCTCACAGCTCTCCATCACAACTGGGGAAGGGTTAGAGTCACAGGCAACCTCACTTGGAGCTGTGACTGCTGTCTTGCTCAGTTTCTCTCTTTTTATCATTAAACATTTTTATTACGGTAAAAAGCACGTAACATAAAATCCACCATTTTTAGTGTACAGTTCAGTAGTATTAAGTATATTCCCACGGTGGTGAAATGGATCTCCAAAACTTTTTCATCCTTCAAATCTGAAACTCTACACCCTTCCAACAACACCTCCCCTTTCCCCTCACATCCCCCAGCCCCTGGTAACTGCCATTCTATTTTCTGTTTCTATAAGGTTGACTACTTAGATACCTCATAAGGAATCATTCAATATTTATCTTTTTGTGACAGGCTATTTCGTTTAGTATAATATCCTCAAGTTTTATCAATGCTACAGCTTGTGATAGGATTTCCTTCCTTTTTAAGGCTGAATAATATTCCATTGAATGTATACGCCACGTATTCTTTATCCATTCATCTGTTGATGGACATCTGTTGTTTCCGAGTCTTGGCTATTGTGAATAGTGCTGCAGTGAAATTGATGTACAGGTATCTCTTCAAGATCCCGGTTTCAATTTTTTTCTGATATCTACTCAGAAATGGAATTACTAGGTCATATATACGGTAGTTCTATTTTTAATTGGGGGAGGAACTTCCATTAGGTTTTTCATAGTGGCTGTACCTATTTACAACCCCACCCCCCCACTCCTGACAGGGCACAAGGGTCTCGATTTCTCTACCTCCTCATCAACTCTTGTTATTTTGAGTTATTTTCAGTTTGGTTTTCGTTTGATAGCAGCCTTCCTAATGGGTGTGAGGTGATAGTTCATTGAGGTTTTGATTTGCTTTTCTCTGGTGGTGAGTGATGTGAGCATCTTTCCATGTTTGGGGGCCATTTGTATACCATCTTCGGAGAAACGTCTGTTCGAGTCCTTTGCCCATTTTTAAATTGAGTTATTTGATGTTTTGTTGTTGCCAGAGTTCTTTATAATATTCTGGATATTCACCCCTCTTCAGAGATCCAATTTGCGTATATTTTCTCTGGCCCTTGGCCTTTTCACTCTTCTGATTGTGTGTCCTTTGACTTATGAAAGTTTTTAAGTTCGACGTAGTCCCATTTGTCCATTTTTGCTTTCGTTGCCTGTGTTTCTGGCGAGAAGACACTGCCAAATCGGATGTCATGAAGCTTTCCCCTGTGCTTTCTTCCAGGAGCCGTCTAGGTTTAGGTCTTTAATCCTCTTGCTCAGTTTGATCCTGACTCTCTCCCCTCCCTCCCCACCACTTCTCCTCCTTTCCCGTTGCTCTCTTCCTGGATTCTCTCCCATTCTTACCACCTCTCCTCCTCCTCCTTTACGGCGTCCACCTGCCTGTCTCTTCCATGTTTCTCCCGTTCTTCCCCGATTCTCACAGGACCCCCCCCAATCCTTCTCCAACCTTCCGCTGGCCCTCCCCATCTCGGAACGGTCTCCTTCTACCTCCCTCTGCCCCAGTCAATTTCCCCTTCTCTCCTCCAGGCTCTGGACTGGACCCCTGACCATGGGACCTTGAAGTGGCTCTTCCTCAGCTCAGTGGCAGACCCCACTCCCCCAGGCCCTTCCTGCCCCTCCCACAACCGGCTTGGAGGCTCCCAGAGGGAGGGGTGGGGAGGGGACCCTGATCTCACCGGGCAGGGGGCTTCCATCATGATGCTCAACTCAGACGCGGTGGACCTGGACCTGCCTCCCACTCACTCGGAGACCGAGTCGTGCTTCAGCGACTGTGGGGGCGGGGCGGGCCCCGAGGGGGCGGGGCCTGGGGGTCCCGGAGGGGGCCAGGCCCGGGGCCTGGAGCCGGGAGAGCCGGGCCGGAAGGACCTGCAGCACCTGAGCCGGGAGGATCGGCGGCGGCGGCGCCGGGCCACGGCCAAGTACCGCACGGCCCACGCCACGCGGGAGCGAATCCGCGTGGAAGCCTTCAACCTGGCCTTCGCCGAGCTGCGCAAGCTGCTGCCCACGCTGCCCCCGGACAAGAAGCTGTCCAAGATCGAGATCCTGCGTCTGGCCATCTGCTACATCTCCTACCTGAACCACGTGCTGGACGTCTGACGGGGCTGCCTCGGCCTCGCTGGGGTGCCCTCGCCCCTCCACCCCAGCCCCCGCCCTCCGCACCCCGGCGCCCCCAGTGGGGGAAGGGAGGCAGGGTGCCCTCTGGCTGCTGGCTGGCCCCTGGCGTGGGCCACCGTCTTCTACCGACCCGGGCCCCCGCGGAGGGCGATTCTCCTGGACGTCCCGCAGCGTGTGCTTGGGCCCAGCTGGTCGGAAACGCTTGCCTGGGTGCTCGGTATACAGCCCTGGCTGGGTTTCCTCGGTGGCCGCCCTTGGCCGCTCCCCGCCAGCTGTCTTATGGGCCGCTGCCTCTTTACACCGTCCAGCTGCCTGTCTCTCCCCATGTTTCTGCGCTTCTTCCTCCGCTCTCACAGGAGACCCCAGCCCCCCCTCTTGCCGGCCTCGCCCACCCCGTCGTTGGGAGGGGGCACATCAGCCCCCGGGAAGGGGGAAGGCTGGGCTCTAAGTGGGGTGGGCTTCTTTCGGCCCCAGAGACCTCAGCCTAGGGCTGCTGGGCAGAGGGACAGGCCACTGGGAGGTGGGGAGGGGGGAGGGGTGCAGGGGAGAGGGGAGGCCTCTGGAGATACTCCTGCCCCGGGGAATCTGAGTAGCCGGGGAATTAGGGAAACACTTCCTGTTTTCTCTCTTGTTCCCGAGGCTTAGCATGTATAGACCTCGGATCTTACTTGGTAGTGAGTGCCTTGCCCTCTCTGAGCTATTTGGCCCTCTCCCTGCCCCCTCCCGCCCACTGTCCCAATTTTCTCCCTCCCTGTGTGCAGCTGGAGTAGGGAAATCTTGGATCCGGGAGTAGGGGACGATGTCCCAGAACTCAGGCCCGAGAATCAGCAGAGGGCCCGGGGCAGTGGGTGTGCTAGATCTCACATCTGCTTCCTCCATCCCAGCAAGCTGGGAAAATGTGAAAAACCACAGGGCTTCCTCCCTCAGATGCAGGGGTGTGTGGGGGTGGGGGTGGAATGCTCCCCTCTCTGGGACCTAGGGCCAGTTCATCATATATATATTCTTCTCCTTCCTTAAGCTTGCCTTCAGCAAGGGAAGACACCCTCCCCCCATGCTGCCCCCTCCAGCAGGCTCTCTGCACCCCCTCCAGTGTTACTGAGTGCAGCCCAGGGTCAGCAGCGGAATAAAGAACCAGAGGGCCAGTGTCGAACTGAGCTCCCTGCCCTTCCCATGCCCCCTCCTCCCTCACACCAGACTCCGTGCTCTACAAGGATAGTATTTATTTACGTATTTATTTATTCATCTATTTATTTACTTATTTATTTATAAATATTACTATTTATTGCCGAGTTGTGCACTTTGGGGTAGAGTGAGGGGGATCCCGGCAGCCCTGCCGGGTCTCTCTTGCTTCCTCCCTGGTTACTCCTTTCCCTTTTTACTCCTGCAGCCCCAGGTGTGTGTGGGGATCCTGTCTGCTCACCACACCCATATCCCTTCCTCAGATCCGTCTGTCCTCTGCGATGGTGCCCCTCCCCCAGCTCCCGGGCTCCCGGACCCTTCCATAGCTCCCTCCACCCGCAGACAGTCCCATCTCAGTCCTGCCTGCCTCTCCTCTCTCTAGCCTTCTCCCATGACCCCTCACTCCTTCCTGATCCCCCCAACAGCAGCCCCCCCTCCCCGGGTCTGTGTCCTGCATCCTGTGTGTGAATCCCTCCCACTGCATTTCTGATTTCATACAAAAGGAAATATTAAAGTGACCTCCTTCCAGCATCGTATGGCTGTGTATGATTGGATCGGGTTGGGAAGCTGGCCTGCAGGCTATGAGAGGGCAGGCAGGGAAGACCCTAGTCTTTGAAGGCTCTTCTGATGGGACTGTGAGAGCTCAGGGTGGTGGGTGAACCATGTGAGAGAGAAAAGGAGGGGCCAGGGTGAAGAGGTATAGGGACACAGGCCCCAGACTTCCCCACCTCAAGTCCCATGTGCCTCCATCTTGGTATTCATTGAGTGATACTTTCTGACCCCTCTGATATTGGGCTTCTGCTCCTGCTCTCTATGGGCCTCAGAAAGAGCTTGAGTTCCCTGTGGAACCCAAATAAAACATGTTTCTGTGGTCCATGCTGCTGGGAAAAGCCATGGCAAGAAACCTGTCTCTCCTCATTATTGTCTCTGAACTGCAGCAAATTCGTTGCAATTTGTCATGGCCCACTTTGTGTTTCCCAACCTTAAGATATGGCGAAGAACATAATGGAGGACATGGCACTCAGAGACAGATAAGGAGAGGAGGGAAAAAAAGGAGCTCTGAAAGAAAACCAAATGAATCCTGGAAAAGACCCTAAAATCAACTTACAGATGAGGAAACTATGGCCCAGAGAGGAGGGGGGCCTTTCCGAAGGTCACACAGGTAGTCAAGGGCAGAAGTAAAGTTCAAACCTAGATTCTTTATGTTCTGTCATGCCAACACCCTGCTCCCCTGAAATGACTCGGCCTGACAGGTGGCCTTCTGTGGACCCCATACTTGAACAAGACATTGATAAACTAGAGAGTATTCAGTTTTGTGCCCAAGAAGGTAAAAGGTCTGGAGACAATTTTGCAGAAGGAAAACAGAATATGTGTCTTCACAAGAGTGGAGTAGGGGCAATCTGATCTTCATCCTCAGATATCGAGAGAAGAAAGAACAGACATTCTGCGTGGCCCCAGGAAGCAGAACCAGGACCAGGAAGTGGAAGTTCTAGCAGACAGATTTTAACCCTAAGAAAAACCTTCTAACACCTGGGGCTCTCCAGCAATGGAAGCGCCTGCTTCAGGAAGAGGAATCCAAACTAGCCGGCTGGAGAACGGACCCCATACCGAAACCAGCCATAACATTCCTGCCCAGGCGGGACTTCGGCTAGGTAAACTCGGAGCTCCTTCCCAAGCATGGGGTCCTCTGAGAAGCCGGAAGGCAAGCAGTGGGACGGAAATGCTGAGACGCCCTCCAGTCTCTGACGGTGCTGTTTTCATCCCTGACATCAGTGGCCAAGAGGAGTTTAAGCGACACTTAGGGAGAAGCCCCCACGCAAGAAAGAGGTGACATCTTCCCTTCCCCACTTGCATTACGTGACTCGTGCTCTGCCCAGAGCCTGGCAAGAGGGAGGGCTGAAAGAGACCAGGGCAGAATCCAAGGACTCCAGGCCAGGAGCTGGAAGGAGGCTCGGCAGCCACCGAACCCAACACCTTGTTTTATTTATTTTTGGTTGTTTTTTTAAATATTTTTTATTGTTTGTTTATCTTTGAGAGAGATGGAGTGTGAGTGGGGAAGGGACAGAGAAAGAGGGAGACATAGCATCCGAAGCAGGCTCCAGGCTCCGAGCTGTCAGACAAGGAGCCCAAACTCATGAAACCGTGATATCATGACCTGAGCTGAAACCAAGAGTCACATACTTAACCCACCGAACCACCCAGGCGCCCCCAACACCTTGTTTTCAAAGCAGGTAAGCCACAGTCCACCTCGGCCATGTGAGTCACCCATGTGGGTGGACCAGGGTGAGAAACCATGCTCTCCATCCCTGGCCCAGGTGCTTGGTGCCTTCCCCAGCACAGCAGCCCCGCGCTCCCCCATCACTGCCTCACTGCCCCGCTGGAAAGCAGAAGGGGTTACTGGGCCCCTCCGCTCAGGGATCCCTCAGGGCCTGGGGGTGGGGAGGGGGGGCGGCCGCAGCTGTTGTGCTAGCTCCAAATTTCTTCAGATAATCAATTGGCCTCGCTGCGCTCTGCTCCACACGACCAGGGACCAGGACAAGAAGCTGGAGGTGGGGAGGGGTGGTGCGGGGAGAGGGCAGGGGGCTAGGCACTGGGAGAGGAGAGCATCTGGGAGACTGAAGCCCCCAGGCTCTGAGGGAAAGTGGGAGCTTGGGGCTAAGACAGAGGGAGGGAGGAAGGGAATGTTAGGAGAGGAGGCATCTGGGGTCCTCATTCCACGTCCTCCAAAACCCAGCACGTGTGGGCCAGTGGGAGGTGCGAGGGGCGGCTGTGGGCACCAGGCGAGTGGAACTTGAGCACCTCACCCCTCCTTCCTTTTCCAGCCCCTTCCCCTCCCTGCCAGCTCCTCCCAGCCATCCCTGCCTTCTTTCTTCTGGGGGCCCCACGCCCTGACCCATCAGTGCTCTGCCCCTTTCTCAGCAAACTCCCCCCCTCCCCACTGCCGTGGCGGAGCCCACAGTAGGCCCCAGGGGCTTGAGAGCGGAGGGGAGGCTTTTAGTCACTCCTCGCCTTCCCCTTCACACACACACACACACACACACACGCACACGCACACGCACACTGCGTAGGCTACCAGGCATATGGCCCCTTTGTGCCATACAATGGAAGCTTCCCTGTGCCCTTTCCCAGTCTGGGCACGGGGGCTCCTCTCCCTCCTCTCACCCACCTTCCTTCCTTCATCCTCAGGGCAGGGCCTACATTTGCCTTCTCCTTCTCCAGCGGGACCGCCCCCTTCCTTCATCTTTCTGCCTCTTGCCTGCTTGTGTCCTTTCCTGAACTCTGGAACTGGGGTGAAAACTGGGCACACAGGAAAGAAGTCTGGCCACACTCCTCGGAGGCTGGCTGGGGAGAGAAGGAAACCAGCGGAGGGGGGAGTAGGGGAGAAGGGAGGCGGCGTGCAGTCAGCAACAGCCACGCAGTGACGGAGGGGACAGGGAGCCCACAACTGGCAGCCAGAGATCCTGAGTCCTAGCTCCGTATTCACCTTCTCTCTTTGTTCCATAATGAACAAACCACACGCCCTCCTTGGGTCTCAAGTTCCTCACCTGTAAAATGAGGCACATAATAAGACCTGCCTCACAGGAGTGTTATGAGAATGGAATGATGTCATCCTGGTGGTGCTCAGCATGATACATGCTCACTTAATGGTACAGTAAGGGGCAGTACGTAGCAGGGCCAGCCTGTACTGTTGTACAGTTTGCGCACTGTACAAGGTGCCGGGCCAAGGTAGTGAAGGGGCCCGACATCTAGCCACAGCCACTGGTCGCGCCCGCTGGTGCCAGTGAGGGTACATCAGCCCCCGAGAGGGAGCCCTGGGAAGCAGCCCCTCGTGTGGGTTCCCGAGCATGAACTTGCAGGAGTCCAACTGAACACTCAGGGGTCCTGACAACCTTGAAAACCAGAGCCAGAGGTGACCAGAGGCTACGGGGACCCCAGAGGGGGAGAGCCCTGAGCCCAGTCTTCCCTGGAACGTGAGAACAGCTAGACTCTGAAGTCGGCTACACCCATCAAGGAGACCCTGCAGCTGAGAAGAGGGGGGTTTAAGAAGCAGAAGAGGAGGGAGAGCTGGGGGGTGGGGCAGAGCTCAGAAGGTGTGTGGGTGGGAGGACCTCGGGCTCTCGCTCCTCCTGCTGCGGTCCCTGCCGAAGCCCGGTCCGCGGACCCGGCTGCTGATCGCTTGTGGAGCACTGCCCCCTGCCGGCCGCCGGCAGCGCCGTCTCCCTCCTCTCCGGAGCGGAGCTGCCCCCGAACTGGGAGACGGGTCCGCCCAGGCTGGGGACAAAGGGTGAGGGAGGTGTGGCGGGAGCTGCCATCCGGCATTCCGTTCATGTCAGGGTTTCTGGAAGGTGAACGAGGGTGGGTTGCCACTAGGGTGGATAGGGACTAGAATGCATAGATGTTTCATTTACATACGTTAATGCTGCGTACTTTCTGGGTGGATTTTTTTTTCCCCTCCTGTGTCCATTTCATTCATTGCACGTCTGCATCCCTCTGTGTGTGTGTGTGTGTGTGTGTGTGTGTGTGTGTTCTGTTTCTGGGGTCCTCACCTGCTTCTGTACTGCTGTCTGTGCGAATATATGTGTGCTTGATTCTGTGTCTTTTTTTTTAAATTTTTTTTTTAACATTTATTTATTTTTGAGACAGAGAGAGACAGAGCATGAGCTGGAGAGGAGCAGAGACAGAGGGAGACATAGAATCTGAAACAGGCTCCAGGCTCTGAGCTGTCAGCACAAAGCCCGACGTGGGGCTCGAACCCACGGACTGTGAGATCATGACCTGAGCTGAAGTCGGACGCTTAACCGGCTGAGCCACTCAAGTGCCCCATCCTTTTAAAAAAATTTTTTTTAAATTTATTTTTGAGAGAGGGGGAGAGAGAGAGAGAGAGAGAGCATGAGCAGGGGAGGGTCAGAGAGAGAGGGGGATACAGAATCCGAAACGGGCTCCAGGCTCTGAGCTGGCTGTTAGCACAGGGCCCAACGCAAGGCTCGAACTCACGAACAGTGAGGTCATGACCTGAGCCCAAGTTGGACGCTCAACCAACTGAGCCCCCTAGGTGCTCCTCTGTGTCCTTTTTAAAAAAAATCTTATTTATTCTTGAGGTGGGGGAGGAGCAGAGAGAGAGAGAGAGAGAGAGAGAGAGAGAGAGAATCCCAAGCAGGCTCTGTGCTGATGAGGGCTTGATCTCATGAACTGTGAGATTATGACCCCAGCTGAAATCAAGAGGCAGTTGCTTAAGCGACCCAGCCACCCAGGTGCCCCTGTGTCCCTTTTTATGTAGGAATCTGAGTGCTGGCTCTCAGGTGTAGGGAAGAGGCTTGAAGTGGTTTCATTTTCTCACCTTCCTTCTGTGATAGACCTCTGCCTTCCATCAGCCATATGGCTCTTATCCAGGCGACAGTACTTTGCTGGCTCTTACTTACCCCATTTGCTGCTCCAAGCTTGGAGCCTTGCTCTGGCTTTACCCGGATTCTCCTTAAGCAGGGCCTCCGGCTCGATTTCCAAGTGAATGGAGAGGGACTGGCAGGGCCCTGAGCCCAGGGCCATCTACCTCCCTTAAACTCCAGCCTTCTTTTATCACCTTATTTTTTTTTAAGTTTATTTATTTATTTATTGAGAGAGAAAGAAAGTGCAAGTGCGGGAGGGACAGAGAGCGAGGGAGAGAGAGAGAATCCCAAGCAGGTTCTTCACTGTCATCGAAGAGCCCCCTGTGGTCCAACTCATGATCGTGACCTGAGCCAAAGTCAGGAGCTCAACCCACCGAGCCACCCAAGTGCCCCTCCTTTTATAACCTGTGGCTTTTCTCTTCATTAGCCAATCCCGTTTTATTCAATGCACTACACATTTATGGAATAGCCAGTGTGTGCTAGACACTGTTGCAGGTTCTGAAATACAAGCCATCTATGGGAAGGGGATGAGGGGCAGATGGACCTCTAAACCCATCAACCCCATGACAGTGAAAAGCACACTCGGGACTCGAGTGGGGCAAAGGAGAAGGAGGAACTCAGAGGCAGTGTTGGTGAGGGAGGGAGCAGGCCACATTGGAGCTGGGCTTTGAAGACAGGTCAGCACCTGTACTTGCAGAGAATTCTGCAGTGTGCTGCTGGGACCCCCCTTCACAAATCTCCTCCTTCTGGGGACAGGGACGCTCACTTCCCCAGCTGCAGGAGCGGCTCAGGAATTGCCTTTAGAGGAAGAGAGCAGCTTGGCCTGAGCCCCTCCCGAGGGCAGTGTGTGTGCAGGGCCTAGTGGGTGGGGGTTCCGTGTCCCTGTTCAGGGCAGCCACGAAGGGCTGGCTCCACTTGAGACCTCCCACGGGACACCCAGAGCATTGCATTTCAGCCTTCTCCCTGCTCCCTGCGGCTTCTCTTACACCTTACAGGTGTCCCCAGGATTGCCCCCGAGTACCCTCCGGAACACCGCGTCAGAGCGGCAGAATCTGTTCCGTGCAGGGAGCCCGGTAGCTGGTCTCTAGTAGGGCAGGTAAACACCACCAGATTTTACACTGTAGACGCATCACTGTAGGGCAGTTCTGGGGAGAGACGAGCGGGGCTGAGATCTATTTGAGAACAGTTTCAGGAGGCTAAGGCGAGGTCAGCTGAGCGAAGGTAAGAGTCAGTGCCCAAGCAGTGGCAGCTGGGATGGAGAAGAGAGGGCCGGCCGAAGAAAGCTGTTTAAACGAGATCCAGTAGGGCTGGGTGATGGATTCAACATAGTGAGCGAGGGGACAGAGGTGCCCCCTTACAAAATAGATCACAGAAGAGGAGACTTGCGGGGAATTGTGAGGCATGGTGGCCGTAGCGGTGACATTCCAAGCAGAGTAGCACAAAGGCATGGAGGAACCTTCCCATGGCGTGGCCCAGAAGGAAGTTGGCTCTCTGGGTTTTTGTCAATTAGCTAGACCTCTTTACGAGGACATCTCCCAGAAACCCGCATGTTCATACACCCAACACTGGCCTCCCTCTCCCCTCCACCCTCAACCCCACTTACCCCTGGGTGTTCCTCATGTAAGTAAATGGCGCCCTCTGCATTCAGTTGCCCTGGCGATCACACTTCTTTCCCTCTGCCATGGCCAATCCATTGTCAGCATCTATTCATCTTACCATTTTTTAAGTTTTTATTTTAATGTTTATTTATTTTTGAAGAGAGAGAGAGACAGAGACAGAACACGAACCAGGGAGGGGCAGAGAGAGGGGACACAGAATCCGAAGCAGGCTCCAGGCTCTAAGCTGTCAGCACAGGGCGGGGCTTGAACCACGGACTGCAAGATCATGACCTGAATCGACTGAGCCACCCAGACGCCCCTATCCATCGTACGTTCTAAATGTGACTCAGAGTTGTTTCTGTATTCCCACCAGTCTCCCCCCACCCCACCCCCGGGTTTTCTGCACTGGTCTCCTTGCCTCTTGGCCTCCTCCTGTTAAATCTGCCCTCCAGACTTCCATCAGAATGACTCACCCCAATGCCAATCTGATCAGAATGGTTCTACACTCAGATTCTTTTCATGGCTCCCCATTATGTCTCAAATAAAATCCAAACTCTTCAACACAGCCTGAAAATCCCTTCAGGGTGCAGCTTCTGCTGGTCTCTCTGGCCCCACCTGCCATTCCACCTTCTCGCTCTGTGCTCTAACGTTCTAATGAGCACACCCCACATGGCCCCCCACTTCTGTGCTTCTGCTCACGTGGTTCCCCTCCTACATCACCTGCATAAGTTCTGATTCATCCTTCAAGACAATGCAGGTGTCTTCTCCTCCGGGACACCTCCCGACTTGGTGTGCCCACCTACAGCCCCAAGCTCAGCATCTCCTGTCCCCCTTAGCTTTCTATACATATCTCTACTCTTGCCCTCCCAACATGGAACCGTCCTAAAGCCATCAATCTACTCTCATATGCGTTTCAGTGTGACCAGGGGTTGAATTACTTGAAATCTCTGAGCATCTGTTTCCTCACCAGAGATAACATCAATGCTAGTGCATAACAATGGTCAATAAACAGTGGTTACATTAGGATAATTATTGCTTTTATTACCTTCCTCTTCAATTTGCTGAGTGGTCCCAACATCCGCCTGTTACCATTTTTTAATTGTTTTATCTTTTTTAAAGGTTTTATTTTTAAGTCATCTCTACACCCCATGTGGGGCCAGAACTCCCAACCCAAGATCAAGGGTCACATGCTCTACTGGCTGAGCCAGCCAGGCGTCTCACCACCTATGTGACCATTTTACTTTGAGAATATGTATTTGTTCAATTATTCCAGTCCATTTGGCATTTCAGATGGGGTCTCATAAGTTACTTCCCTCCAGAAGCTGTGTCTTATCTTTTCACTTCACTGAAAGCCATAGGATTTCTCATTTTAAAAAAATGTTTCAAAAATTACCAAAGTTGGGGCGCCTGGGTGGCTTAGTTGGTTAAGCGTCCGACTTTCGCTCAGGTCATGATCTTGGGGTTCGTGGGTTCGAGCCCCGCGTCGGGCTCTGTGCTGACTGCCCGCTAAGAGCCTGGAGCCTGTTTCAGAGTCTGTATCTCCCTCTCTCTCTGACCCTCCCCTGCTCACGCTGTCTCTCTCTCTCTCCTAGAAATAATAAAAAAAAAAATTACCAAGGTAACTAATGCCTATTGTAACAAATTCAAAGAATACTAAGTTACATAGAGTTCAAAGGGGTACCTGGGTGGCTCAGTGGGTCAAGCGTCCAACTCTTAGTCTTGGCTCAGGTCATGAGATTGAGCCACACAGGATTCTCCCTCCTTTCCTTCTCTCTCTGCCCCTCCTGTGTGTGTGTGTGTGTGTGTGTGTGTGTGTGTGTGTGTTCTCTCTCTCTCAAAATAAAATGAGGGGTGCCTGGGTGGCTCAGTCAGTTGAGCATCCAACTCTTGATTTTGGCTCAGATCATGATCTCATTCACGGTTTGTGGGATTGAGCCCTGCATTGGACTCTGTGCTGGCAGTGTGGAGCCTGCTTGGGATTCTCTCTCTCTCTCTCTCTCTCTCTCTCTCTCTCTCCCTCTCTCTGTCCCCTGCCTACTAATGTGCATGTGTGAACTCTCTCTCTCTCTCTCAAAATATATAAATAAACATTAGAAAAAGAGAATGTACCTTTAATGTTTTGATAAATGCTTCCAAATTGCCCTCCAAACCATCTTTATCAATATACACATATCAATAGACACAATCAATAGACACAATATAGCTTCCAGCCATATCAGAGTCTACATGTCCTCACACCCTTCACAGCAACGTATATTATTATTCCTTTAAATTTCTTTCCAATTTGATGGGCAAAAGGGAATATTGAATTTTTCTTTAAATAAGATTTTCCTTATTTGAGGTTGATGATCATAATGTGATAGGCTTATTAGATGTTTGTATTTCTTCTGTGAATTGTCAATCCTTGGTCTATTGAAAAAGCCTGTTCATTTAGAAAATTTCATGCTATTTTTTTCTTTCTTAAAAATACAATGTATTTTAAGTAAAACAGTGCTTTTGTTCTGCTTTTATTTAGCTGGTATAATCAATGAAATCCCTTAGTATGCGGCACATTGAATAATTGGGCCACACCTCCCTCTTTACTGCCTCTTCTTTGCCACTCCTGTCCCCATTTCCCTTGCCATCCCTTCCGTGGACATGCACTAATTTATTTAGTCAGTGGAGTGAACCCTCCCTTTCATTCACTTATTGGCATATATATGTATCCCCAATCAATACTTATATTATTTTGTGGGGCACCTGGGTGGCTCAATGGGTGGAGCATTTGACTCTTGATTTCGGCTGAGGTCATGATCCCAGGGTCATGAGATGGAGCCCTGAGTTGGGCTCTACACGGAGCTTGGAACCTGCTAAGATTTTCTTTCTACCTTTCCTTCTGCCCCTCCCTGGCTCTTGTCTTCTCTCTTCAAAAATATACATTATATTATTTTGTGTGTTTTACATTTCAGGACAATAGTGTACTGTAACATCTCATTCTGTTTCTTTTACTTTTCTTTTTTCTTCCTACTAAACATTGTGGGGTTTTTTTAGGGGCACCTGGGTGACTCGGTTGAGCGTCCGACTTTGGCTCAGGTCATGATCTCATGGTTCGTGGGTTCCAGCCCTGCTTCGGGCTCTGTGCTGACAGCTCAGAGCCTGGAGCCTGCTTCAGATTCCGTGTCTCCCTCTCTCTCTGTCTATCCCCTTCTCTCACTGTCTCTCTCTCCCTCTCTCTTTCTCTCTCCCCCTCTCAAATAATAAATAAAACATAAAAAATTTTTTTTAAAAATTGTGGGGTTTTTAAAATGTTTATTTATTTTTGAGAGAGAGAGAGAGAGAGACCGTGAGTGGGGGAGGGGCACAGAGCAAGGGGGACAGAGAATCCAAAGCAGGCTTTGTGCTGATAAGACAGCCTGATTCGGAGCTGAAACTCTCGAAACATGAGATCATTGCCTGAGCCAAAGTCCAACACTTAACTGACTGAGCCACGCTGGCGCCCTAAACATTATATTTTAAAATACTATTGCGCTTATGCTATGGAATGAGTAAGTCATGGGGATGAAAGGCTCAGCATAGTGAATACAGTCAATGATACTGTAATAGGGCTGTAAGGTGACAGATGGTTGGTACACGGGAGGTGGGCACAACGTTACTACAGACTTGTTTCACCACTGTACACCTGAAACTAATGCAATATTGCGTGTCAACTATACTTCCATAACAACAAATAAGTAAGATTGAAATATCAAACACTTCTGGCTTTCTGTCCTTGCTCCTTCCCACTTGGCTGTGCTGGTCATGGGCTCCCTTGTGCCCCTCTTAGTCACGCCTTGCAAAATTTGAAGAAATCAAGGACTTTCTGCTCATGGCCAGGTGAGAGGATGCCAGATCTGTCAAGATTATGAAAAATAAGGATAAGGTAAAGATTAAAGTTCAATACAGAAGATACCTTTATACCTTGGCCATCATAGACCAAGAGAAGATAGAGAAACAGAAGCAGACCCTACCCCTAGGTTTGGTCGTGAAGGAGCTAAAATGAACCCGGTGTACAGATTTGAATTGTATTCAAAATTTAAAATTCTCTCTCTCTCTCTCTTTTTTTTAAGTAAGGTTCTCACCCAGTGCAGAGCCCAATACAGGGCTTGAACTCAACCCTGCAATCAAGACTTGAGCTGATACCAAGAGTCAGACACTTGACCAACTGAGCCACCCGGATACCCCAACATTTTAATGATTCTTTAAGAAACACACACACACAAACTTCCATTCTGCTTTTATGTATGAGATGGATCATACTTTTTAGTGTCCTAAGAAATCTTTGCCTACCTGAAAGTTGCAAAGATTTTCTCCTACGTTTTCTTCCATATATTATGTTTTACATTGAATTTTATGATCAACTTTGAGTAACTTTTGTGGATGATGTCAAGGTATGGATTGATGTTCTCTCTCTCTCTCTCTCTCTCTCTCTCTGTCTCTCTCAGCATGTGGACATCCATCTGTTCTATATTGAAAAGACTGTCCTTTCCTTCTTTATTATATTTTTATAAATATAATATATATTATAATAATAATATATGTAAGATATATTATCTTTGTACTTTTGTCAAAATCCATTGACCATATGTATGTGGATCTATTTATGAGCTCTCTATTCTGTTCCATTGATCTCTTCGTCTTTTTTTTTAATGCCTATACTCTACAATCTTAATTATTGTAGCTTTATAATGAATCCTGAATTTCTGTAAGTGTTTCAGCTGTATTCTTTTTCAAAGCTGTTTTGGCTATTCTCGACCCCTTGCATTTCCATACAACACTTGGAATCAGATTGTCAATTTCCATGCACATTATTGTGATGCTGGTTAGGATTACATTAAATCTTTAGACCAATTTGTGGGGATTGAAATCTTAATAATAGGGGAGCCTGGATGGTTCAGTCAGGTAAGAGTCTGTCTTCAGCTCAGGTCATGATCTCACGGTTTATGAGTTGGAGCCCTGTGTCAGGCTCTGTGCTGACAGCTCAGGGCTTAAAGCCTGCTTCGGATTCTGTGTCCTCCTTTCTCTCTCCCCCTCTCCCACTCACGCTGCCTCTCTCCTTCTCTCTTAAAAAGAAACATTAAAAACTAAAAAAAATGTAAATTATAAGAAATCTTAATAATATTGAGTCTCCCGATCATGGGCAATATGTATCACCCCACTTATTTAGGTCTTTTTATTTTTATTTTATTTTATTTTATTTTATTTTATTTTATTTATTTTTTAATTTATTTTCTTTTATTTTTTTAATTTTTTAAAAATTTTTTTATTTTTTTTATTTATTTAGGTCTTTTTAAATTTATCTGAGCAATGTTTTATAGTTTTCAATGCACAACTTTCGTCAGATTTATCCCTAAGTAGTTTATGGGTTTTTTGATGCTATTATCAATGATGTTCTTAAATTTAATTTTTGAGTGTTCAGTACTAGCGTTCCGGGTTAAATTGTATGCCCTCTCAAAGACATTAGAAGCACTTTCTAGTGTAGGGAACCAGTGAGGGTAATCTCATTTGGAAGAAGGATCTTTGCAGATGTAATTAGAGTTAAGATGAGATCATACTGGAGTCGGATGGGCCCTTAATCCAATATGATTGATGTCCTTATGAGAAAGAAATTTGGACACAGACATGCAGAGAGGGAAAAAGATATAAAACCCCAACAAGGAAAAGATAGTCATGTTACAATGGAGGTAGAAATTGGAGCAACGCATTTACAAGCCAAGAAACACATGGATTGCCAGAAGACACTGGAAGCTAAAACAGGCAAGGAGGAGGGATTCTCCCCTCGATCCTTCAGTGAGAGCACGGCACTGCCAATATCTTGATATCAGACCTCCAGCATCCAGAACTCTGAGACAAGAAATTTCTGCCCTTTGAAGCCATCCTAGCTGTGATATTTATTATGGCAGCCATCGGAAACTAAGGCAAACTAGTAGGGAGAAACACAATTGATTTCTGCATATTGATCTCATATCCTGAAAACTTGCTAAAACTAAGTTGTTCGTTCTGGTAACTTTTTCGTAGGTTCCACTGAATTTTCTGTATGGTTGGTTACGTCATCTCTGAACAAAAACAATTTTACTTCTTCCTTTCCAATCTGGATGCCATTATTTACCTTTCTTGCCTTATTTGCACTAAATAAGGCAAGACCTTATTTGCTAAAACCTCCACTATAATGTTGAATAAAAGTGGTGAGAGCAGGGGCGCCTGGATGGCTCAGTTGCTGATGATCTGACTTTGGCTCAGGTCTTGATCTCACGGTTTGCGAGTCTGAGCTCCACACGGGGCTTGGCTCTCTCAGCACCAAGTGCTGTCAGAGCCTGCTTCCGATCCTCTGTCCCCATCTCTCTCTGCCCCTGCCCACCCCTCTCAAAAATAAAATATTTTTTTTTTAAAAAAAGTGGTGAGAGCAGGTATCCCTACCTTGTTCCTGATCTTAGGAAGAAAGTATCCAATCTTTTCCTATGATGTTTTTATATGATGTTATCCTTACTTGTATGTATATGTGTGTGTGTGTGTGTGTGTGTGTGTGTGTGTGTGTCTGTGTCTGTGTGTGTCTGTGTGTAGATACCTTTACTTGACTGAAGAAGTTTCCTTCTATTCCACATCTGTTGAGAGGTTTTTCTTCAAATCAGAAATTTATATTGGATTTTTGTCAAATGTTTTCTTGATAATTGTTGAGATGATCACACATGTTTTCTGGGGCGCTTGGGTGGTTCAGTTGGTTGAGCACATGAACTCTTAATTCCAGCTCTGGTCATGATCCCAGGGTTGTGGGATGAAGCCCCTCATTGGGCTCCACATTGAGTGTGGGGCCTGCTTAATATTCTCTCTCTCTCCCTCTGCCCCTCTCCTCTGCTCATGAACTCTCTCTCTCTTTCTTTAGAATAAATAAAATAATTTATATGGAAACCAACTTGACAATAAACTATTAAAAATAAAATAAAATAAAATAAAATAAAATAAAATAAAATAAAATGTCTAATAAACGGTTTCTAATGTTTCAGATGTAACTCCACCTTGCATTTTTAGTCATGACATATTATCTTTTTTATATAATGTTGGATTTGATACACTAAAATGTTGCCAAAGACTTCTGCATCTATGTTCATATGGGTCTGTAGTTTTCTTGTAATATTTTTGTCTCATTCTGGTGTTAGAGGAGCCGTGGTTTTGTATAAATGAATTGGGTAGTATTCCCTCTGCTTCAATTTTCTGAAAGAGTTTGAGTGAAATTGATATTATTTCTTTCTTAATGTTTGGTAGAATTAACCAGTAAAGCCATTTAGGTCTGGTTGTTTCCTTTGTGGGAATGTTTTTAACTACAGTTCAATTTGTTTAATAGCCACAGGGTAATTCAGATGGTTTATTTCTTCTTGAGTGAGTTGGGTATTTTATTACTTTCAGGGAATTTTTACATTCATCTAAGTTGTCAATTTTCTTGTATAAAGCTGTTAATAATATTCTCCTATCCTTTTAATAGCTTTAGAATCTGTAGTTATATCATCTCTCTGATTCTTGATATTAATGATTTGTATTATTTTTCTTGTTTGTCTGTTAACTCTGGCTAGATTTATCTATTTTTCCTATCTTCTCAGAGAACCAGCTTTGTTTTTACTTACTTTTTCTATTGAGTTTCTGTTTTCCATTTCACTGGTTTTTTTTTTTAATTTTGAGAGAGAGAGAGAGAGCTAGCAGGGGAGGGGCAGTGGGAAAGGGAGAGAGGGAACACCAGCGGGCTCTACCCAGCCAGTGCAGAGCCAGCCACAGAGCTCAGTTCCACAGACTACGAGACCATGACCTGAGCAGGAATCAAGAGCTGGCTGCCCAACCAACTGAGACACCCAGGGATCCCACTATTTCATTGGTCTGCTTGTCTTTTATTATTTCCTTACTTCTGTTTACTTTGTATGTAATTTGCACTTTCCCCTAATTTGTAAGGTGGAAGCTGATATCATTGACCTGAGACCTTTTTTCTTTTATTTATTAAAAAAGTGTTTATTTCATTATTTTGAGAGGGAGATGCTTAATTGACTGAGCCACCCAGGCACCCCTCTTTTTTTCTTTTAAATATTTGATTTTTGGGGCGCCTGGGTGGCTTAGTCGGTTAAGCGTCCGACTTTCGCTCAGGTCATGATCTCGCGGATCGGGGGTTCGAGCCCCGCGTCGGGCTCTGTGCTGACTGCCAGCTCAGAGCCTGGAGCCTGTTTCAGTCTGTGACTCCCTCTCTCTGACCCTCCCTGCTCATGCTGTCTCTCTCTTTCTCCTAAAAATAAATAAAACATTTAAAAAATTTTAAAAAAAAAATTTGATTTTTAAGTAATCTCTATACCTACACGGGACTTGAAATCACAACCCTGAGATCAAGAGTCACACCCTCTGTCAACTGGGCCAGCCAGGTGCCCCATTTTTTTTTCTATTTTAACATAGGTTGTTAGAACTATAAATTTCCCTTTAAGTGCTACTTTAGCTACATCCCACAAATTTAATTATGTTGTGTCTTAATTTTCATTCAGTTCAAAAATTGAAATTTTCTCATGGATTTCTTCTTTTACGCATGAATTATTTAGAACGGTGTTGTTTAAGGGTGACTGGGTGGCTCCATTGGTTGAGTGTCCGACTTCGGCTCAGGTCATGATCTCACGGTTCATGAGGTCTAGCCTTGTGTCAGGCTCTGTGCTGACAGCTCAGAGCCTGGAGCCTGCTTCGGAGTCTGTGTCTCCCTCTCTGTCTGCCCCTCCCCCACTCACACTCAGTCTCTCTGTCTCTCAAAAATAAACACTAAAAATTTTTAAAAAAAAAGAACAGTGTTGTTTAATTTCCAAGTATTTGGGGATTCTCCAGGTATCCTTCTATTATTGACATGTAATTTAATACCACGGTGGTCAGAGAATAAATTTTGTATGATCTCATTCCTTTTAAATTTACCAAGACTTCTTTTATGGCCTAAGGTATGGTCTATTTTGGTGAATGTTCCTTACATACTTGAAAAGAATGCATATTGAGTGGAATGTTCTATAAATGTCAATCAGGTCAAATTAATTGATAGTGTTGGTCAAGTCCTTAAATATCTTTACTGACTTTCTGATTTTCTTGTCCTATCAATTATTGAGACATAGGTATTAACATTTCTGATTATAATCCTGGATTCATCAATTTCTCCTTACAGTTCTATCAGTTTTTGCTTCATGTACTTTGAATCTCTGTTATTTAGGTACATAAGTGCTTCCAACTGTTATGTCTTCTTTAAAAAAAAAACTATTTTAATGTAAAGCAATCTCTACAACCAATGTGGGGCTTCAACTCACAACCCCGAGATCAAGAGTCTCATGCTCTACCAGCACAGCCAGCCAGGTACCTCTCAAATCATTATGTCTTCTTGATTATTTGACTTGTTTATCATTATGAAATGACCCTCTTTCTTCATAGTAATACCCTTCGCCCTGAAATCTACTCTATCTAGTTTTAATATAGCCATTCCAACTTTATCTTGATTAGTGGTAGCATGATGTATATTTTCCCATTCTTTTACCTATAACTTATTCATGTTTTTATAGTTAAAGGGGTTTCTTGTAGGATGAATATTATAATATAATATAATAATATCTTGTAGTCAGATATTGCTTTTATAATCCAACTGACAATCTCGGTCTTTAACTGGTTTGTTTAGATCATTTACATTTAATAGGATTATTGATATGGTTAGGTTTAGATTTTCCATCTTGTTATTTGTTATCTATATGTACCATCTGTCCTTTATTCCTTTCTTCTTCCTTTGTGCCTTTTACTGAATAATGTAAATAACTGAAATTCAAAATAAAATATAAGAGAGATTCAGAGAAAGATTTGGGATCTTAGAGAAGGGAGAGATTACATCAAACTGGTAGTATTAGGAAAGGCTTAACAGAGAAAGTATCATTTGACCTGGACCTTGAAATATTTTGGCTAAAGGTGATGGGGGATGTAAGGGCACACCATATTGAGGGAAGATGAGAAAAGGGGATGGAGGCAGGAAAGTATGTGTTTGGTTCCGGGAACAACAGATTATCCAGATGGCCAGAGGGAGAGCAGCAAGAGATGTGGAAGGTGTTTGTGTTATTGCCAGCTTCCTATGGACTTCCCCACCCTGATGGCCTGCAGACATCTAAGACACCTGTCAAATCAAACACATTATCTGCCTGCAAACCTACTCTCTCTCTCATTACCATAATTTGATGTGCGGCATCACCATTTTCCTTAATATCTATACCAGAAGCCTCTGAGTCATCTTAAAGGCCCCTTTGTCCCTCGACTTTATCCAGCCTACCCGTGGTCACCTCTCCAATTTGAACTTTCCTTTCTATGTCCCTGGTCTTGGAGCCAGCACTCACTGGCTCTTGTTCTCTCTCTCTCTCTCTCTCTCTCTCTCTCTCTCTCTCGTCCGCCAACTACCACATTAGCCTTCTCACTGGCCTCTCCATTCCTAGATTCTTCTTCTTTCACACCATCTTTCACCAGCCATGAACTCCCTCTACCCTCTGAAAATGGACGTGAAATTCGATATGTGTGGTTTTTGTTTTGGGGGGTTTTTTTGGTGGGGGGAAATGAGTAGCTTTCATCAAAGTCAGCAGCAGTCTACAAAAAGCTAAGAGCGACTGTCCTGTTCTTTATTTCAAACAATTAACACTCTGTTAATATAGTCCCGTTGACAGACTCCTGAACAAGAAGTCAGGAGACCAGGGTTCTAGCTCTGGCGCTGCCACTGATTCGCTGTACGATTTGAGGACAAGGTGCTACTTGTCCTGCAGCTTTTCCTCGTCTGTAAAATAGAGAACGATCCCTCCCAGTCTCAAAATGCTATTATTCTATTGCTTACAAGTAGATTCCTTTAACATCAAATATTCCACTCAGGCTCTTCCATTTCTTTCCTCTCAGGCTTTTCTCTGTTCTGTTTCTCTAGACAAACATTTACTGTTGTGTACCCTTCACTGAGCTAAGTTTTGCGTTTAGAAAACAAATAAAGCCCTGTTTCTTCCACTTCAGAAGCTCACAGACCAGCTGGGCAGACAGATATGTAAATAAGAAATTACCATACAGTGTCATAAAATGCAGAGTTCTGGAAGGACAAAGGAGGCCCTCTGGGGGAGGGGCATCTAACTTTGCTTGGGAAGGTTGGAGAGGCCTCTAAGAGGAGACCGCAGCCGAGCCTGGAAGGATGAACAGAACTTTCTAAGCAGAGAAGGAGGAGGATGACATTTCAGGCAAAGGAAACGCCATATGAAAGTGGACGGAGGCAGCAAGAGAGTCCTGAGGCGGCAGAGCAAACCATGCATGAGGATAGTTTGAATGCATGTTGACTGTTCGGGATTTGGATGCACGGAGAGTAACAGGGGAGAAGGCTGGAGGGGAAGAGGGGGGCCGGGTTCTTAAGGCCCTTCCTTACACAGAGTGTCGAGAAGGTTTGACTTCCTCTTGCAGATGATGGGGGGGGCCATCGGACTGTTCCAGGCAAGGGAGCGACGGTCAGCTTTCTCTTTCAGAAACATCACATTGGCAATGCCGGGAAAGATACACCGGAAGGGAGTGATACGAGTTTGGAAGTGAGAAAGGTCTTAAAAAGCCAAGGGGTTGGGAGTGGAGGGAAGATAACCTGTTCCCTTTAAACCTATTACACCCAAAGAAGAACCTAGTTAAAATGTCCAGCGGGGTGCTGGCAATATGAGTCTGGTGCCCAGAAAAGAGACCTGCATTTAGGGACGCTGATAAGTAAGCACTGATGGAAGCCGTGAGAGAGAGTGACGGTGCTCTGGGAGAGCGTGTAAGGTGAGGAGTAGAGGGGCCAGGGGCTGAGTTCTGGGAAATATCAATATTTGAAGTCAGGAGGAGGGGAGATGGAGAGGATGAGTGGGATGCGAGGAGCCAAGGAGTGAAAGGAGGAGGGAGGATGGTGGTAAGGAGTCTACGCTTCTAAGAGGCTGAATGAGAAGGAGGAGAGGAGCAGGGCTGCAGAGTGGACGGGTCTGTTTTTATTTTGTTCTGCCAGCTGGGGACAGATGAAGCCAGGATGCCCAAGTCAGACACAGGAGAGACAGATGGACGTAGGAAAGGACAGTATCTAAGGCAAACCTGGAGGAAGTCATCCTTGGCCAGGGAGGTGTGGCGTTTATTCTGCCAAGGAAGGAGGAAGGGAATCAGAAAGTTTGATTTATGTGGTTCTCACATTAGAATCGCAGAGGTATCTTTAAACAAATTTCAATGGCAGCGTGCGCCTCGGAAGTTTCTGGTTTAATTACTCTGGGATGGGTCCTGGGCATTGGTATGTTTTCAGAGCTTCCCAGGTGATTAGAATCTGCAGTCAAGGTTGAGAACCACTGGTTTAATTGTAGGTAACTTTTTAGATTGGTGATAATGGGGTGGGATTTGAGGAAGTTCGCACTGATAAAAGTTGGATGACAGGGGATGGTAAAGGTTTGGGACAGGTGAGGACCAGGGATAGAGAAGGAAATTAGAAGGGAAGGGAGGTAACACCAATGTAGTGACTTTTACGTGCCATTAAGGTAAAAATGACCGAGGTGCGGATTTGTTCTCAAAGAGATCAGGAGCTTAGTGAAGAGAGCAACACCTCACAACAGCCCTATGCTACCACAAAGTTCTTAACCACTTAAGAAGTTTTGCTATTTTGTTCTCTTTCTTTTTTAAAATACTTTTTTATTTATTTCTGAGAGAGAGAGACAGTGTGAGCAGGGGAGGGTCAGAGAGAGAGGGAGACACAGGATCCAAAACAGGCTCCAGGCTCTGAGCTAGCTGTCAGCACAGAGCCCGACGTGGGGCTCGAACCCACGAACCACGAGATCATGACCTGAGCCGAAGTCGGACGCTTAACTGACTGAGCCACCCAGGTGCCCCTATTTTGTTCCCTTTCTCATGAAAAGTGACAAAAAAGTCCATTTGTTTCACAGTACAGACTGGGTCTGGAAATACCTTTGTAAGCATTGAGAGTAACCTTTCTAAGAAAGTGGGCGCTGGTGAGAGAGCCCTAATTATCCAGGGAGATAGAACTGTTCCCCGTTTTATCCGCTGGGATGTACGAAGACAGTGGTTCTGGCTGGGATGTGCGCATTACTGGTCACCTGCACCTGGGAGTGGGCTGGAATTGCTTGTCACTCACATTGAAAGACTTTGATGGCCATCCTTGCTAGGTGTGAAGCTTCTGCGTTGAAGAAAGGTACTAAGGATTCCCCTTTCTCAACAACGGTGCTGGGAAAGGGCCCTACTTTTCACCAGAGTGGAAGATCTAACGTTGGCTGCTGCGGTCTGGGCCTGATTTCTGGGAACAGCTTCCTCTGCACCGGAAGCAGGCACTTTCTCTTAGCTGGGATTTCCCCTCAGAGAGGGTCCATCGCTATCCATGAGCCTTTTGCATCTGCCTGTTCCCTCGCTACTGCCTCATGCCCGTGAGGTGGTGAGGGGCTGAAAGAACTTTTACTGAGGGCTCTGACTTTTGGCTAGGAGCCCCCTCCTTGAGCAAGATTTCAGAAGGTGCTAGGAATCTTCTGAGGTACACAACAGAAAGGGGGAGTTTGACTGGGGATAGACTGAGGCATGATGGGTATGTGGAGGGCGTTCCTTCTGTTACCTTATTAGTCCCAGTCTATGTAAGCAGGAATTGAGCCTCGAAGAAATGAAGAAACTGGCCCATGTCCTCAAAGCTAGGAGTTGTGCAATCCCTTCCACTCCTTCAGGCTCTGGCCCTCCCTCTGTCACTATGGGTTGGGCCCCTTGGGAAAATCCCAGCTGGATGTCACTTCAGTGTCTTCTTCCTCGTTAAGCAACTGACTGCAGCTCAGGTGATGCTCTCAGGGTTCGTGGGTTCGAGCCCCGCACCGGGCCCTGTGCTGTCAGCTCAGAGCCTGGAGCCTGCTTCTGATTCTGTGTCTCCCTCCCTCTCTCCTCACCCCCCACCCTCCTCGTGCTCTGTCTCTCAAAAAGAAATAAGCTTAAAAAAATCAAAAAAGAATTAGGTTAGGTCCCTTGGGCCCTAGGATACACAGGCTTCCTCTTTGGAGCTCCTATTTCTTCCCTCTGTGAGTTCAGCATGTGTGAAATCCAGATAGGCCTCCATTCTAGGGGTGACCATGAGGGTAGTTCAGAGAATGGCTGCACGGGACCCTTGGCACCAGTTAGAGCGAATGTTGGACGTCTCCTCTGTAAGCCAGGGCTTTTGTTGCAGAGATAGAACTGGAAGCCCTCCATCTCACCTTCAGAGAAGAAAAAAGGAGAGACTGACTTTATTCCAGCTTGATGCCTGACATCTGTTAATCTGGAACCTTTATCTGTTGATGTCTTGACTTTGGTTTTGGCTTTAGGTGGGGCCAGTCTACAGAGTTCTCTGTAGTTCCGGTGTCAGGAGCCCTGTTTCTGATTCTTTGGGCCTTTTCAAAGCTTGTGAAACAGGCTGGCGTCATGTGAACATACGTCACGCTAACCTGCTGGGTGGTCAGCTAGCATGACAGCTGCGGGAGCCCCGACACTGTGTCAAGTTATATGCTTGTCACCTAGCCCTGGGGGTGTGCTCTGGGCAGGCCTGGGAACCCCCAAGCTGCTCTACTTCCCTTTCCCCTTCCTATCTTTCCTGCCACTTGTCCCTCATAGAATGCCCACAACAGGCACCATGCTAACAAGTACCTGGCCTCACTCCGGGACTTGGGTACCGGAAATAATGATTCTGCATATTTCATGCAGTCTCAGTGCTGAGTCACTTGCTCACGCATGGCGTGGATGGATGGGGGGATGAGGACAGGCAAGGATTTGGGCAGAGGAGACGGAAACTGTTCCCTAAGGTTTTCTGTCTTTGAATGGTACCAGTGCAGATGAAAAGGGCTCTGTCCTCATGGTTGGTTGGGTCAGAATGGACAACTGTAAGGGATGAGCTGAGGTCTCCAAAAAACATTTCATCAGGGAGGAGCAAAAATCCCCACCTAAGTGAGGCAGGGAGGCTGGGAATCTCCATCCCTTGGGATTTCTTAATCACAGGGTTGGGTGGGAAGGTATCGGGCCTGAACGCTGAGAGACGTTGAGATGGTGAGAAGGCCTTGACCGGCCGGTGGAGAAGTATGTGACGGTGCTTTTGAAGTATTGCTATTCTAGGTAAGTGCTGGGTTGCCCAGCAATATGGTAATATAATAATACTTTAAGCTTTCGCTCGCTCCAAGGGGAACATGGACTTGCCACAACGCAGGTGTTTATGATGGGGGAGACTCTTGGTGGGGTTCAGAGCTATTGCCCCTCTTCCTGAAACCTAACTGGTCCCTTGCAGTGCTCCAAAGCAGAAATGCCCCAATTATGTGGGATATTTTGTGACACCCTAGAATCCCTGTGTAGTACCCCAACTCGGAGATACCTGAAGCTCCCCGGAGCCAAGAGCCTGCCTGATCGGGGTTGGGGACCTGATAGGCCCTGGTAGTTTTCCTGGGAGAAGGGTCCCTCTCCCCTTCATCCAAGCTCCCAGCCCCCGCGCCTCCCCCGCCCTTCCTCCCCCAGGGCACAGTTCCCTTTGTAATTAATCCTAACGCGCAAACCGGGGGGAGGAAAAAAGTGTTAATGAGGGAGCGTCCCATACTGACTGGGCGGTTGCCGCTCGCAGCTAGAACCCAGAGTAATTAAATCATTTTTGGAAGCAAGGGGGATGCGGTGCTGCGGAGGTCAGGGAAATCCCCGTATGCAGGGGAAGCGGGGACGTCTCCTGCCACTAATTAATATCAGAAAGGACTCTCTCTTCTCGCAGCCCCGGTCGGGGGGAGGGTGCGGGGGAAGAGGAAATCGATCTTTCTATATCCCAGATCCGACTCCCGTGCGGCCGGGTCGGTGGCCCGCAAGAATGCACACCTCCATCCCCGGAGGTCCGGGGACTGGGTCTCCGACCCGCGGGTCGGGGAAAAGGCGCCCCAGGAGGGAGGGCCTGTGGGCTGGGCCCCGGCCGCGGACCGAGGCCTCCCGGGTCAGCGCTCGCGGCCGGGGTCGCAGGGCCGCGGCCTTCTCCCAGGGTCGGGAGGGCCCCGCGCGTCCGGGGCGGCCGGCCGGCCGGGGAGCGGCGGCTCCGGGAAGAGCCGGGCCGCAGACAATGGGCGCGGCGGCGGGAGGGGCGCGACGTCGGGAACAGCCGGGAGGCGGCGCCCGGGAGCGCGCGCCCCCCGCCCCCGCCCCCCGCCCTCTCCCCTGCCCGTCCCCTCCCCGCTTGGCCGCCGGCTCCGGTGCGATCCCCGGCCCCCGGTTCCGTGCTCCTGGCCCCCGCCATGGGAGCCTGAGCGCCCCCATCCCCCGGCCCCTGCCCCCGGGGCCCCAAGGGGGACAGGCAGCGGTCTGGGACGCAGAGGGGGTGGCCGGCTCCGGAGCCCCCTCCGCGCCGCCCTCGCCCGCGCTGCCCGTCCGCGAGCGCGGAGTTCGCCGCGACCCGGAGCGCTGCGGATACAAAGGCGCCGGGCCGAGCCCACCGGCACTTCGCGGCGGCGGTGAGTGCCGGGCCGCGGGGGTGCGGGCAAAGTTTGCCAGAAAAAGAAAGGAGGGCGAGAAACGTGAGAGGAGGACAATCGTGCGGGGGGCCGGGATGGCTTGTGGGGGAAGGGGACCTCAGGGCACCCCCCCTTCCGGTCCGTTTTCCCACTGCAAGGCGGAGTGCCCCCCCAACTTCGCGGAGGGCCGGGGGCTCGTGGGGAGGGGGCGGAGCCCGGGCCTGGAGAGCCAGGGACTTTCCTGGGCCCGGGGCCCCGGCGGGGGCCTTAATGATCCCGGGGGAGCCGGTTGAAGCCGGAGACCCGGAGTGTGTGTTGGGGGGGGGGGACAGAGGCAGTGCGAGGACCCGGAGTCCGGAGGTATCGGAAGGCGGGGGTGTTTAGGGGTGCAGACACACCTTCAGGAGTGTGGGGAGGGACGGGGCAGGTATGCATTCCGGGTGTAATGTGGAGTCTGGGGACCGGCTGGGGAGAGTGGAGGGGGTGTGTGTGCTGCCGAGAACCGGGCTGGCGGGCAGGTCCCCGGGCACTGTGTATGGGGGCCCAGGGGCAGGAGGCGGCATCCCTCTCCCCACTCATATTTACCCATTCGGGGGGCTGGGGGCTCTGCATTAGTGAGTTTTAAAGCATTGGTGGAGGATCAGGGTGCGTGATTCTTTGTTTTTGTGTGTGTGTGTGTGTGTGTGTGTGCGCGCGCCGTGATGTGCTACGTGTGTCTGCAGGTGGGCCCTGGGCTTGGAGGTGTAGGGGTTTTTCTGTGGCTGTGTGTGCACCCAGGGAGCCGCTGACCACGTATCTGCCGTGTGTTTGGATATGCATTTATGTGTGTACTCGGGGGAAGGGCTGTGTGTCTGTGTGTGTGAAGTGCGGAGGGGTTTCTGGGAAAGAAGGGTGTAGGTACTGAGGAGGGTGGGTGTGTAAGAGCGGAATGGGGTATACCTGGGTGTGTGTGTGTGCACCTGTGTGGGAGAAAGGGGGTGAGTGAATCTGTTCTCTTGGGTGTAACCTGTGTTGATGGTTAAGTACCAGTGTGTGGACCTGCCTTAGGCGGTGTGTGTGTCCCTGAGTGTGTGTTGGAGGTATTGCCTCTGCAGACACATTTTCCTGGCAGAAAGCCCAAAGGGATGGCCGTATGGACGATTCTGAAGCTTCTTGGTTGGCTTTCCCTGGATTCAAGGGTAGCGCCATAAGTATCTGAGACCTGCGTGTGGGAGTGAGTGGGCCACCTTAAGAGGTGCCTGTTTGGGTAGGTGGGTTTTTCTAGAAAAGGGTGTGTGTTGTAACAGGGAGGAGGGGTTCTGGTTTGTAGTCCTACAGGACTCTGAGGCCCTGGAGGAGTCAGGGAGGAAAATAAGAGGGGCCCCCTCCGCCACCACCCTAGCTTGGGTTCCAGTGTGTGGAGAGGCCACATTCTTGGCTTTCCCGCCCAGGCTCAGCCCCCTCGGGCCGTCTCGGAGTCTTTGACTTCAGAGCCCACTAACTGCCCTGCCTCCAGGATTCTCCAGGTCCTGAGGAGTCGGGATTTCACTGTGGGGTGGAGGCAAGAGGCTGCAGCCTGATGGAGGGGTGACACTGGTGTGGAAGAGCTCGGGTCCCCATTCCCGGGTTTGAGAAGGTGGCATGGGAGCGCTGGGGAGGCTGGTGGTGGTGAGGCTTTTTCAGGAGTTTCTGCAGGTGTGTGCGTGTGCGTGTGCGTGTTGTGTATATATCCCGTAGATTCCCTTTTCCCTGGTGAGGAGCATGGTTGGGGTGGAGCTGTGATCTGGGGCTGGGTCTGAGGGTGAGGAGTCGGGGCTGAATGTCTGCGGGTTGGGGAAAGGGTGGGCACCCCTGGCAGACTCTGTGTCCTGGGAGTTTGGTGGGAGGTCACCACTGTCGGGGAAGTGGCTGTGTCTCTCCCCGCAGAAGCAGCTACCTCCTTTGCCTCTCCTCTCCCTTGTCTTTTTCTCTTTCGGGGCGAAGGGAAGGGGCCCACCTTCTCTTCTTGAGGACGCACACTTTATTCTCCATCTCCCTCTCGGACACTTTCCTCTTGCTGCCAGGGGTTAGGAGGAGACACCCGCTTTTAGGGGCCGAGGTTTTGATTGCACACACTTTATCAGGATCTCTGAGTAATTGGAATTGGGATGCTGAGTCCCTAATGGGCATGTGCAATTGGAATGTTCCGTCTTTGGTCCCCAGGGCTCCCTCGCTTTCCTAAGACTCTAGGATAAGGGTAGTGGGAGTTAGGACGCGTTGGGACCAGGGCTGGGGGCAGAGTGTGAAAGGCCTGGTGCGTGAGGCCTCCACGCCGGGCACCTGTCTGATGGGTAGGGCTCCATGGCCAGCGAGCCCCGTGAATCTAGGATGGGGGGCCCTGGCTTCCTACCGGCCCCCTCTTCCAAGGAGGAGGCACTGCGGTCAGAGGATGGGAGGGTCCGTCTCTGGACGCACTTCCCGTCTGGAAGCCGCGGCCACATTGGTTCCTCCTGCCCCGTTGTCTCCCTTCTGCGTGGTCATTCCTCTGACTCTCCAGGACAGACCTCTCTCCTGTGCCCCCTCTGCACCTTCAGAGTCTAAGGAAGGGCCCCCTTTCCTGGATCTTGTGCAGGACAGACTTTTATCTGTTCATCTGGTTTCCAAGAGGCCCTTCCGGGTAGAGGGGCATGTACTTGGCTAAGAGAAACTTTGGAGGAAGAGGGATGAGTTCTGGGACTCTCCTCATCTCGTCCAGCTGCCAGGACTCCAGTCCGCTGCATAGTCTGCCCTCTGGCTCCCCACACCCGACAGCACTGGTTGGAATTAGTACTTATTGGTGGGGTGACGTGGGGCAAGATCTTGGACCCCATTCTTTAGCCTCTAGGCTGTGTTAAGACACTGTTCTCCAGCCCCAGACGGGAGCTTCCTCGAGGAATCCCAGGTTCGCCCAGTGGCCTCCTTCCTTGGGTTTCAACTTGCTCTTACGTTCTAGTTACGCCACCTCCTAGTTCTGAGACTTCAGACAGAATCGGTAACTTTTTGAAGCCTCACCTATAAAATGGAGTTAATCATACGCCCTCTCTCTTCAGTTTATGAGGATTGAGTGAAGTAATACGGAGCGAGTGCTTCGCATGGTGCCTGGCCCGTAGGAAGCGCTCAGTAAATGCTAGCTTTTACTAAAACCATTTTACCCAAAATGGTTTGGGGTTCTGGCTGACGTGATGGTGGGGGGCAGTTCTGGGTTGGGGAGGAGAGCTAGGCTTTGGTTCTCCTCTGCCAGACCCTGGTGGGCACTGCCTGCTGGCTGCCGGGCGCTGTCTGAGCACAGGGGAGAGAGGATGAGACGGCCTTTCACAGGGGAGGCATGCGGGGACACGTCGATTCGCTGTAGCCCGGTGAGTGCTGGGAGGAGGTGTGTTCAGGAGGCCACGGGGGCCAGGAGCAGGGCTGCTGGGCCCTGGGGTGGGTGTAAGGAAAGGCACTGGGAGGAGACGTGCCCTTTGCTGCCTGGTTTTTGAAACTGCGGTGAAATTCACATCATGGAAAATTTCCATTTTAAATATTTTTTTAAGTTTATTTACTGTAAGGGAGAGAAAGTGTGTGCCTAAGTGGGGGAGGGGGAGATGGGAAGAGAGAGAGAGAGAGAGAGAGCGGGCGAGAATCCCAAGCAGGCTCCATTCGGTCAGTGCAGAGCCCCACTTGGGGCTCTATTGCACAAACCTTGAGATCATGGCCGGAGCCGAGATCAAGAGTTGGACACTTAGCCGACCGAGCCACCAAGGCACCCCTAAAGTTGCCATTTAAAAGAAAAAAAAAGTTTTAAACATTTATTTATTTTTGAGAGACAGAGCATGAGCAGGGGAGGGGCAGAGAGAGAGAGACACAGAATCTGAAGCAGGCTCCAGGCTCCGAGTTAGCACAGAGTCCATGACCTGAGCCAGAGTTGGCTGCTTAACCGACTGAGCCACCCAGGTGCCCTAGAAAAAAATTTTTTAACATTTATTTATATTTGAGAGACAGAGAGAGACAGAGCATGAGTGAGGAAGGGGCAGAGAGAGAGGGAGACACAGAATCTGAAGTAGGCTCCAGGCTCTGAGCTGTCCGCACAGAGCCCGACATGGGGCTCGAACCCACGAACTATGAGGTCATGATCAAGAGTTGGATGGTTAATCCACTGAGCCACCCAGGCGCCTCTAAAATTACCATTTTAAAGTGAGCATTGGCATTTAGTGCCGTCAGCACGTTGTTGTGCAGCCACAACCGTGGCCTCTGAGAAGCTTTTCCCCACCCCATCACCCGCCCCTGGCAGCCACCAGTCTCCATTCTGTTTCTGTGGATTTGCCTATTCTGGATATTTCATATAAATGAAATTCTGCACAACGTGTGGCCTTTTATGTCTGTCTTCCTGCACTCAGCACAAGCTTTCCGAGGTTCCTCCACATCGTAGCAGGTGCCAGAACGTCCACCCACTTTTTCATGGCTGAGTCGTATTCCCGCGTGTGGATGGACACTCGCAGGAATCGGAGGCTGACCTAGGCAGACACGGAGGGGTCTGAGGTTGGTGGGGATGGAGGTGATAGGGAGGAGAGAGGCTGGGCTACTGTTGCCTTTTCTCGGTCTGGGTGGGGGATGGGACTTTGTTTAACTTGCTCTTTTCTCTTCTTTCCTGGGCGGTTCCCTCCCGTATCTACCCTCATCCCTGTGGGCACCCCTTCAGCTTTACTGGGCGTCACATTCCCCTCTCTTGGAAGTGACCTGAAATTTCTTCTCTCGCCCTCTCCGGGTAGGCAGCCTTGTTCATGGGGAGGTTTTAGTAGCAGAGGCTAGGGAGAAGCCTGGGAGAGACTCCCACTCAGACCCCACCCCCAGCAGCCTTCCGTTTTCCATTCGTTGTTCTGCCTCCTGGTGTTCTCCGGGGCAGGCAGCCCGCTTGTGATCTGGAGGGAAATGAGGTGGGTCAGGGAAAATCTTTCCATCCCTGCCTCCACACCGCTTGGTACTGAGTAAGAGGCAGAGGCCTCCTCTGGGGGGCCCTTTGGAAATGAGGTGTTGCTGTGCTTGTCTGATGCCCCTGGCGAGGCTGGTAATTACAGACATGACAGCTGGGAACGGGTTTGGGAGAAGCAGGCTTGGAATAGGCAGAGCCAAGGATCCCTTGGTAATCAGGGTGGGGCAGTGAGTGGGGAGAAGCTGGGGCTGGGGTGGGGCAGGAGGCTTGGGGTCCCCCCCCAGCCACTGCACACACAGCTGGGCCAGCGCCTGCAGGGGAGTGGGGCAGCGGGCGTGGATTGGAGCCCAGGCCCTGCCTCTATAGGTGTGGAAGGAGGGAGGGGATGGGTGGAATGGGGGGATCTGAGACCACCACCCCCCGCCCCAGCCCAGGAAAGAGGCAGAGAATGGGGAGAGGGGCTCTGGCTTGCCTGGCTGTGGTGGCAGTTAGGGCGGGGTCGTCCTCTGGGGTCTGGGGCCAGCACTGTAGCCAGAGGGGATTCTACCTTGTTCTGGGTGGTGATGGGAACAGGAAATAGGAGGATTGGATGTGTAGCCTCTAAAGGACCAAGAGGTGGGAAGTAACATTTTATTGAGCATCTTTTACATGCCTGACCCCAAGGTACTCTGTATACGTTATTTTGTTGAAAACTCTTAACCTGAAGTAGGCACTATTGCTCCATTTTACAGGCACAAAAACTGAGGTTTAGAGAAGGTAAGCAGCTCCCCTGAGATAGCATAGCTCCCGAGAGAGGCTGTCCAGGCCCACCTGACTGCATTGCTCCTTCTGCCTGCCCCTGCTTCCTTCCAGCTGAATCTGATTTGCTCTGGATTACCTTTGGCCTTGACCTTGAATAATTCCCCTCTCTCCTGAAGGGCGGACATGGGTCTTCAGATCAGCCTGAGTAGAGAAGGCTACCCTGAGGGTGGGGCCGGCCAGAGTCCCCTGGAGGAATGGGTCTCCTGGGAGGAGGGCCTGGATGTCCCCAGCCTGGGGCAGGGCTAGGGCCTGGGCACAACCTCTCCATGGGCTGGCCTCTTCCTTTCTGGTGGGGGGGCGGGGGTGGCTCGGCCACCCCAGCCCATGGGGCCCTGTTTGTGATTGGGAGGAGCCTGGCCGTCATTGTCTGCAGAGCTTTCCAGCAACCCCCAACAGCTTCCCTGGACCACCACTTTCACCAGAGAGAGTGCGTGTTTGTGTGTGAGGCTGGGGAGGGGCCTCTGGCTTCCCAGGGTGGGTGGGGGTTGGAGGCGCACAGGTGCTGAGCCCCAGGTGTGAATGCAGGAACTTAAAAAACAACCGAGTGTGAACAGAGACACTTGTTTTGTCCCTGGCTTTCCTCCAGGAGTGGGGGTGGAAGGCGCAGGGGCCAGAGGCTGCTGAAGAGTAGAAACCTCGAGTGCCGAGTGTGTCGAGATGGTGGAGGTCGGTTGGAACACAGGCCCGGTTCTCCTGCATGAGAGCCGGGTCACGTGCCGGACCTGGGGCCCTGAGCTGAAGCGTGGGAAGGTTTCCAGGGCGGGGAGACCCAGGCCTGCCTGTCGCCCGCACCCCCAGCCACTCTGCGTCCCACCCTTCGGCCCACAGGCGCCAGTGTCCCCACCTTCCAGCTCCCCTACCACACGTGAGCCCAAGGTCGCCGAGTCCCTTCCCCAGGCAGCTGCTTTCCACCTCCTTCTCCGTGGCAGAGGCCGGTGCGCAGCCTCGGAAGGTCTCCTGGAGTCGGGGTCACCCGGGGGTTCCCTAAGACTGTAGGCCGTGAAGGGAGGGGCATTTTTGTTTTCCCAGAGGGTGGGGGCACCGGGCACCCAGGACCCAACCTGCGGGTCCACTCAGGCTGCTCGCCTCCCAGCGTCCACCTTCTCCTGTCCCTGAGGATGACTCGAGGTGCCCGTTTTCCTCCCTGGCTATCCCGAAGCTTCCCTGGTGGGCAGGTAGGGGCCGGTCCTGTACCCTAGCCAAGGAGGCAGGAGCTCGGAGCCTGGGGGGTGGACGCTGCAGGGCCCGCCCACTGGTGAAAATTAAATCGAGCGTCCAGGCATCTAGCGGCCGTGGTGACCCTCTCACCAGCCTAGCATCCTGTCTCCCCTCTGGCCCCCATCTGGGACAGATGCCAAAGAGATTACTCACCCCGCCTGGCGTATACCCTCCCCCCTCCCTTCTAGACTGGCTGTGAATGGGTGTGCGGGAGACTGGGGTCTGAGGAGCTGGGGCGTGGGTGCCTGTGTGTGCACCAGGGGATGGGGGACAGACACTTTCTGCGAGCTGGGGTGTGGGTGGGGGTGCCAGAGAGAAAGCCGAGCAGGTCTCTACAGAGCCTGCCAGGCCGGGGTGGGTGGAGCTGGGTGGGGCAGGCGGGAGCCATTCCAGGTTTCAGAGGGGGATAGGAGTGTGGGTGTATGTGTGTGCGTGTGTGTGTGTTTAAGCGTGTCTGTGGATATCAGAGGGAACCCACATCACCCCTGCTTTAGGTGGAGGACAGTTGAGGAAGTAGAGCAGAAGAGCTTGGCCCGGGCTCCCTCCAGCTCTTTTTCAGCTAGAACGCAAGGTCGGGTACCCTGGCTGGGAGCCCGGCGTGTGGGCTCTCCCCCAAGCCGCGCTTCTTGCACTGGGGTCCGGGGGTGCACAGCTGCTCTGGGAAGCCGTCTCCTGGGTGAGCCAGGCACAGCCTTCCCCTGCTTCTCAGCCTAGAGAGAGGATCCTGCCCCTGCCCTGCCCCAGGGCTCTCGGATGGTGAGCTCACGTCTGGGGGCCGTCCTGGGAGACTGCCTGGTTAGCAGGGTGGGGGCCTCTGGGCTCCCAGTCCGGCCCTTTCCTCTCCCTCGCCACCCCTGCGATCCAGCTGCTGGCTCTGGTCTCACCCAGGGACACTGGGGCCTTTTTCAGGGCACAGGAGTGAGGATGGGGGCGAGTCCCCATTCCATTTTTGGTCTTGGGCCTGGGGCTGCTTCTGGCCTGCTCTGTGCCCTTGTTCTTTTTGTGGTGGGGAAACGCACGGTGGCCTCCCGGGATGGATGGCCTGTCCACGGCCTGAGGCTGGATGGGACCAATGAGGGAGCATCAGAGCCTCCGATGGGTGGGGGAGGGGCGTGGCAGAAACCACCCGTTGGAGGGGAAGGGGCTCTGGTCTCCACTGTCTTGGCTCAGGCCTGTCTAGTCTGTCCCCTGTCACTGGTGAGGAGAGAGGCCGGTGCAGGGATCTGTGCCAATTCTCGCCATCCCAACCTTCCAGGCCTGGGACTTTCATGGAGGAACCCCTTTGCCCTCGGAGAGGTGAACACCTCAAAGCTAAGGCTTTAGTAAGGCCTTCCTCCCTCCCTCCCTTCCTTCTTTCCTTCCTTCCTTCAATTTATTTATTTTGAGGGGCTTCTGGGTGGCTCAGTCAGTTCAGCATCTGACTTCAGCTCAGGTCACGATCTCACAGTTCATGGGTTTGAGCACCGCATCGGGCTTTGTGCTGACAGCTCAGAGCCTGGAGCCTGTTTCAGATTCTGTGTCTCCCTCTCTCTTTGACTCTCTCCTGTTCATGCTGTCTCTCTCTCTCTCTCTCTCTCAGAAATAAAACATAAAAAAATTTTTTTTTAATTTATTTATTTCTGAGAGAGAGAGAGAAAGAGAGAGAGGGAGAGAGAATGAGTAGGGAGGGGCAAGAGGGAGAGAAAGAGAATCCCAAAAAGGCTCTGCGCTGTCAGCACAGAGCCCGACACAGAGCTCTATCTCACAAAACTGTGACATCATGATCTGAGCCTAAATCCAGAGTCAGACGCTTCACTGAATGAGCCACTCGGGCGCCCCGTTAGTGGGGTCTTTCTAACATTGGGGGCCAGACAGGGCTGCCTCAGCTGTGACCGTGGCTTCCTCCTCTGGGCTACACGCTTGTATTTGTAAGACACGGGGCTGCACCCTGAAGGTCTCTTCCAGCTTAGTGCCGAGCCTGCTGAGAACCTGAGAACCGGGTGGGTCTGCGCAGTCTCCTCCCGGTGGGGAGAGAAGGAGAGGGAGTTCAGGGAATGTGTGGGCACAGTCGGAAGTTCTGGCACCTTCCGGCCCTCCGCGGGTACCAGGTGAGGTGTCTGCATTTGCTCTCGCAGCGGACCCCCCTGCCACCACCAGTGACTATCAGGGCCTGGATCGATCACCCTGATGCCTCTCGTGGCACAGAGGAGAGCCCTCCGGTCTGAAGGAGGATGGTGGTGATGTTGAGTCTCTGTCCTGCCTCCCAGCAGCCTGATGACGTGGAGGCTGCTCTGTCTTTCCAGCTACATATCTGGTGCTTAGGATACTGGGCTGGGAGGTGGGACTCCTGGTGCCCCCCAGGAGGTGGCCAGCCGGCACTTGGAGAGGAACTCGCATGCACACCCTTGGACTTCGGGGCTGTGGTGGGGGCGCTCATTGTCCACACCTGTCTGTGGGTTGAATGGGGAGGTGGAAGGCAGATGCAGTGAGATCCAGGCTCTGGAGTGGGAATCGCAGACCTTTAACGGGCGAGCATCTGTAGACTCTCTTCGGAAGCGTCCCCTTGCGTCCAGACAGGACCAGCCTTCCCTCATTCTGGGCTGAGAAGGGGAGGAAGGCCACGCGGTTAAAGAGCAGCGATCAGAGCTCTGCTCTGTCAGTGGGGAGCGAGCTCTTGGCATCTTGTCTCCTCATCCTCTCCCGCTGCGGGACCATCTCGCCCAAGTGCTCCTGCCGCACCGTGGGCCGGCAGCCCCGTCTTCCGTAGACCTGATGAGGGACAGGTGCCCTTTCTAGGTACCTGTTCGCGTCCTGTCCCCTCCCCACCTTTTCTTTTCTGGCTGAGTCACTGGAGCGCCTTCCTCCAACCCCACCCTCACCCCTGCCCTGCCTCCTTTCCCCATCCCAGGCCTGGAGCTGGGACTGGGCGGTGGGGGGGCCCTGGTCCAGAGAGCGGGCGGAGGGGCCAGTGATCACAGGCACCTGCTGGCTGCCCATCGGTCCTCAGCACCTGCCCACAGAGGGTGCCCGTTCTGTGTCCGGAGGCCGCTCCTCTGAGTGGGGCAGAGGAGAAGGGTCCAGTCTCAGTGCGCATTTTGGTCAAACACCAGCCTCCCCCTCTGTAACCCCCCAACCTCCAAGGCCTTGTTCCCTCTGCCTGTTGCCAGGTTCTGACTGTATTTTTTCCAGAGGCCTCCGATTGTTTCCTGAAGAAACCTGATCCCAGAGCTCAGACAAAAGCTGGGGCTGCCAGAGGAGAAACCCCATTCTCTCCCCCTCTGTCCCTAACCGCCCCCGCCCCCCCCCCCCGACCTTCACAACCTCCCTCGCTTTGGATGCTGGGTATGGGTTCCAGAACCCGGCTGCCATCACCTAGGCAACAGGGGGCTTTGGTTGCCATGGCGATCAATGTGGGAGAAGCTGGGCAGCCGGGACAAAAGCCCCCACATTCCCCCCACCCCTCCCCCCAACCCCCTTGGGATGGTACTGAGACACATTCCATTAATTTTATTTCTGAAAGGTCTTTTGGGGGGAGAAGGGTCTTGTTTTTGTGACAGGCTCTCTTCCCTCCCTCTCTCCTCTCTGGCCTCCTTTTAACCCCAGATAATCCATGATTGGTTTGAGCAGGGGACTGAGTGAGTGTGTGTGTGTGTGTGTGTGTGTGTGTGTCTGTCTGTCTTGTGGGTGGGGGCAAGATGAACGCAACGGGACACATTCCCTTCCACAGCCTCCCACCTGCAAACCAGGGCCCTTCCCCGTCCACACCAGGTCTTGCCGCCCCCACCGTCCACCTCTGGCATTTCCACTTGTTGGTCTCATCCAGGGCTCCCCTCCCCCACCCTCTTCCCTGGGAACACTGCCCACCCGGGAGACCCTCCAGACCCCTGATTCCTGAGCTGATTAAACAAGGGGAACTTCTGCCCTTGTCTTCGCTTGCCTCCCATCCCCCCCCCCCCCCCCCCCCCCCCCCCCCCCCGCCTCTCCAGATTTGGGTTAGCTTCCTGGGAACTTGCAGGGACAGCCGGTAAGGGGCTCAGAAATTGGGTTCATTTGGGCCCCCTCTGGTGGGGGAGGGAGGAGCATGTCTTGGGCACCTTGAGTTGGGTTGGAAGGGGTGGGTGAAGCAGGCTAGGGGAGCAGGGTTTACGCTGGGTCTTTAATAAATAGCTGGAGGAAGGTAGGGGCTCCAGGCTGAGCAGCTCGGAACAAAGGGTTGGGAGGGGCGGGCACCCTTCTCTGGTTTGAAATTTATCTATAGGGGAAACACAATGGCATCAGCTTCCCTCCTGGGTGTATTTGAAGTGGTTCTGGTCAGGACAGTGTGTGTGTGTGTGTGTGTGTGTGTGTGTGTGTGTGTGTGAGTGTGACTTCTTTATTTAGTAGTACAAACAGCAGGATTTATTTATACCACCTCGCCCCTGAATCTCAGAGGACATGTGGGGGGATTGGAGTATGGGCGACCCTGGAGCCTGTGCATATTAATTCCTTGACTGATGACTCGCTGAGCAGTTTATAAAAGCACTTCTTTCACCCCCCAGGGTCCTTACAGCAGACTCATCAAGTATGTATCATTATTTTCCTATTTTACCAATGAGCCTACCAGGCTACGAAGCACAGAGAAGTGAAGTAACTTGCCTGTGGTCACAGAGCTGGTTGGTGGGAGAGTCAGGTTTTGAATGCAGAGCCTTCGTGCAAATCCCAGGCTGTTTTTGCTCTTGGCTCCCGGAGACAGGAGGCTGTGAGGTGGAGAGTCCTGGTTCTGGTGCCTCTGTCTAGACCCCGTCAGGAGCAGTTCTGTTCCCCTTTACGTCCCCCACCCCCCATAGCCCACTTGCTCTCTTGAACCTCCTGGTGGGGTTCAGGTTTGGGGACCATAGTAGGGCTGCAGCACAGCCAGAGAGGAGCGGGTGAGGTGTTGGCATTGTGTCGAGAGCTAAAGCAGCAGAAAGGTTCTCAGGAGCCGGGGCGGAGGAGGTCAACGTGTGATTGGCAGACAGGGTGCTGAATGAGGGCCTGTTCATGGCAAAGGTATTTAGAACGGGTTAGGCTTGAGTTGACGCGTCATGGCTGTGTCCCCTCAGTGTGTCTGTCACACACTGGCCTTGATGTGGGGCTGTTGACAAACATCACCAGGCCACGGGGTGCCTCTGGGAAGCTGGTGGGGATTGATGTCACCTCCCTGCAGTTGCTACAGGACCCGGAGAGTCAGAGGGGCGGGTCCGTCCACCAGGCGGGCATCGGTTCCTGGCCATGTGCAGGTCAGTCGCTGGTGGATGGAATATGTATCAGCCGCATTTCCTGTTCTCTAGTTGTTGACGGTTTAGTTTAGTGGGAGAAAAGTTAACAACTACACAGAAGCAAACCCGTTTCAGTTCTTCACATAATTCACTTTTCGGAATCATGTGACCCGATGGGTTTGTTTTCTTTCTTTCTTTCTCTTTCTTTCTTTTTCTTTCTTTCTTCCTTCCTTCCTTCCTTCCTTCCTTCCTTCCTTCCTTCCTTCCTTTCCTCTTTTCTTTTCTTTTCTTTTTTCTTTTCGTTTCTTTTGCCCCTCCCTCTCTCCGTCCCTCCCTGCCTCCCTTCCTTCCTTCCTCTGGCCTCCCTCCTCCTCTGGCCTCCCTCCTCCTCTGGCCTCCCTCCTCCTCTGGCCGTCCTCCTCCTCTGGCCTCCCTCCTCCTCTGGCCGTCCCCCTCCTCTGGCCTCCCTCCTCCTCTGGCCTCCCTCCTCCTCTGGCCGTCCCCCTCCTCTGGCCTCCCTCCTCCTCTGGCTGTCCTCCCTTTCTGGCCTCACCTCATCGGCCCCTTTGCCTGCTCTTCCATCCTGGGGTTCCCAGGAACCTTCTTATTTATTCCGCTCCCTAGGTGACCCCGCCCATTCCGTGACTGTGCACCTCCAGTCACACTGTCCTGAGTCTGGCGCCTCTGAAACCGTGCTGCTCACCTGACTGCCTGTCTCAGGGCCCTGAGCTTAGGCCGCTAGAAACGGAGCTCACTGTCTTCCCTCCCAAACTTGCCTCCTTCCCTGCCTTCCCCCGGCTTGTGATGGCACCACCATCTACTCTCTTGCTCAGGCCGGAGATCCTGGGTGCTCCCTCCCCTCAGCCAGACCTCAGTGGGCCCTGTTGATCCTACCACCACTTCGTCTAGCACCCGGCTGTTTGTCACCTCCTCCAGGCTGGCTTTGCTTCCTTGTGTTCCCACGTCTGCTCGCCCCTCCCCCGTCCCCGCCTGTACCACTAAAATCCCTCAGACTCGCCGTCGTGGTGCCTGCTACCTCTCAGCCATCGTCTTCCTCGCTCCTGCTGGCTCTTGAAATACTCCAGGCTCCTTGTCTTCCCGAATTCAGGTTCCTGCCTGTCTCGTCCCCTCCTCTGTCCTCCACTCCACCTGGTTCACTGCTGTTCTTCCTTCAGGCTCAGGTGTCATTTTCTCAGAGACACTTTCTAGAACCATTCAGTTTAAAGTCGCAGCCCCCATAGCTGTCTCTCCTGGCTTTGTGCCCTTTTCCGGCCATCACTCCTGCAGTGCAGTCATCCAGTTTACTTGTTCAGCGTGCCCGTTCCCCGCCAGCCTGGAAACGCGGGGTCGGGTTCCCCCCATCACGCGCCCCCCCCCCCGGGGCCTCGCAGGGTGCATGGTGCACAGGGGTGCCTGCAAGTGAGCTGATGGCCCCGCACGGGGGGGCTGGGAAACACACGTGGGCCTGGCCGAGTCAGGCGCGCTCATGGAGGTGGGCCCGGGAGCAAGGTGCCAGGTTGGCTGCTAGTTGGTGGCCGGTGGGCTCTGAGGACCCAGCAGGCGGCTGGTGAGGGCTGGGGAAGTGGGGAGAAGAGCTCATTCTCCGCAGAGCTAGAAGGTGAACGAATCGAATACAGATGCTGCCCTGAGCACACTCACAGCAGATTCAGCACCGCGTTGCCCGTTTCAGGCCTTCAGGCCTTCGGAGAATGATTTCCGCTGCCTTCTCCTCCCTGCTCCCCCTACCCACGTTACCCATAGTTTCCATCCCTCACCCCGCTCCCTTGTGTGCATGAACACACACACACTCTCTCTCTCCCTGCGGAGCAGCCAGCCTGACCTGGCCTGTAACTGTGGGTATATTTGACGCAGGTGCTGGCGAGACTGGGACAGGAGAGGCAGCTGTGAGCAGCCCCCCACCCCCACCCCGTGGGCACTCTCAGAAGTCGCGAGTGGGGGGAAGATGAGGGGGAAGGAGAGGCCTGGACAGAAGCCAGCTGCTTTCGGCTCTGTGAGGTCTGCATTGGTCCAGCCCGTCAGCCTGGCCAGAACCTGCCCTCTCTGAGCCAGTTTTCCTGGCTGAGAATAAGGACAGCGTTGCCCTGGCTCTCCGCTCCAGGGGGTCCCGGGCTGGGTCATTCCTAGTGGCCTCTGCTGGCCATCTGCCCTGTACCCCGAAGCCGCTGGCACAGCCTCGGGGTGCTCTCTCTAGGAGGCAGGGCAGGAGGAGCCGGGCCCACTGGACGGAGCAGGAACTGGGGTGGACCGGTCAGGGGTAGCGCCGGGCTCGCACAGCTCCCCTGGCAGCCGCCCTTTGGGGATGGTCACCTCTGTGCCCTGACCGCCCGGGAGCTGCCGCTACTCCTAACCGGCGGCTTCCTCTTCTCAGGAGCGCCGCTTGATTTTCTCTGAGACAAGCCCACTCGTCCAGCAAAATAGAGTCCCTCAGGGTGACGGTTGATTTCCTGAAGGTGCCCCTTGGCCTGAAGAAGCCGGTGCTGAAGGAGGTGGCTGTGGGGCCCCCCAAAAGGCCCCGGCCTGTGGCCCTGGAGCGCTACAAGGCGCGGCGTTCAGACGCCATGGACACCGAGTCCCAGTACTCGGGCTATTCCTACAAGTCGGGCCACTCCCGCAGCTCCCGCAAGCACAGGTGGGCAGACTGGGGGCGACAGGGTGGGGGAGAGAGGTGGGCGTGCACAGGGCTGGGGGTAGTTGCCGCTGAGAAGACCCAGGTCCCCCACTCTGACCTGTGCCCCCGGCCGCCCTCCGCAGGGACCGCCGGGACCGCCACCGCTCTAAGAGCCGAGACGGGAGCCGCGGCGACAAGTCGGTGACGATCCAGGCCCCAGGGGAGCCGCTGCTGGACAACGAGTCCACGCGAGGGGATGAGCGGGTGAGCACCGGGGGCGTGGGGCCAGGCCGGGGGTTTTCAGGCTGACCCGTGAGCCTGGACGTCCGTCCGAGGGGAAGGGCCTGGAACCCTGCTCTCTTCGGACAGAGGCCCCATCAGGGAGGGCATCACGTGTCACACGTCTTGGTGCTTGGTGTCCCGAGGTAGGACCTGTTTCCGTAGAAGTCAGGGAATTTCAGCAGAGATCCCTTTGGAAGCCGCAGCCCCCTTCTCCTTTTCTCAGAGAGCTAGGGTGACCCGGGCTGTGGAATGGGAATTGCCTGGTTCCTCTGGGCTGAGGCCCGGCAGTCAGATGCGCTGAGAGCCTGGGGTAGGAGGGGGCGGGGGGTGTGGCCCGGGGGGCGTGGGCAGCCCGGAGTTTTCCCTGCGCCTCAGGCACGGGCTCTGCCGCGCCCTCTGGTGTCGGGCTCCAGAACTGCACCGCCGGGGTCTGGAGCTGGACGCAGGTGTGGGAGGAGTCGGCGGAGACACGCGAGGGAGAAGGGCGGAAGCCCGGAAGGACACTGGGGCGGGGTGAGCAGGTTGCTCTAACCTCTGGCCCGCTGTGCTCACCGGGTAGGAAGGTCAGTAGGCAGACCTCAGTGCTGGATTGGGGCAGAGGCAGGATTTGGGGTGACCCTGAGGTTCTGTGTCTCACGCCTCTGCTCTGGAAGAAGGAGGGGCGCTACAGGAGGTGTGACGGGCACCGGGACTTCCTGGGTCTGGGAGCAGATGAGTGCCTAAGGGAAATGTTCTTTCTCCCTCTTTCCCAATCCCGTCTTCTCCCTGACACCTGGCGTCCTGGGTTCTTGAAGGGACCCCGAGACATGGTCAGCCCACGCCAGTGGGGGAGGGGTAGGCAGTGTGTCTGGAGGTCAACCTACGGTGAGGAGTAGACCCAGTTCCTCGAGCTGGAAGGGGTCAGTACACCCACTTTCTATCATCAGATGAGACTCTTCTGCGCTTGGGAGGGGAGACTCGTCACCCCCTAATCACTGACCCTGTCGGGCACCCCCTGCGCTCCCCATCCCGTGTCTAAGTCCTGTGACTCTGTATCCCCGGGCCGTCTAGGAGTGAAGGGTGTGGGCACTGATGGCCACTGGTGGTCTTGGGGCCCCTCTGTGGGAGGGTGTCCGGCGTCTGCAGAGATAGCTCGACTGGACCATACTCAGGACACTTGACCTTGGCCTGTCTACTCCCTGCCTCCAGCAACATTCGGACGGCAGAGCTAGCTGGGCAGACCAGAGACCCAGAGTGGCCCTATGTCTGCCGTCTCCCATGCCAGGCACTAATCATCTGCCGCCCCCCCCCTGCCCCCCCAGTCCTCTGCCCTTCACCACACTGCCTTTTTCAGGTCACCCCTTAAGCAGAAAGCTTGAGTGGCTCTGGATGTCGGAGAACAGGCTGTCAGTGCTCAGCCTGGCCTGCGGGTGGCCTGCCCAGACTGCACCTGGCCGCGCCCGGCCCTGCCCCTGCGGACCCTGCTCGCTCGGCCCGCTGGGTGCCTCCCTTCACACTAACATTTCACGTTTCAGTGGTTCTTGGGGGTCTCGTTAAAATGCAGATTCTGGCTGAGTCCACGTGGGGTGGGGCCTGAGACTGCAGTTCTATCTAGTAAGCTCCCGGAGGCGTCTGCGCTGCTGGGCCCTAGGCCCCATTTTGAGTAAACAGGCCCTAGAGATTGTTTAGTTCAGTGATTCTCAATTTTGGAAGAACATTAAAATCATCTGTTTTTAAGAAAAAGGTTGACGTCCTCCGGGGTGGGACTGTGCACTGAGGGTCCAGCCTCAGACGCGCCAGCCCTGAGGAGGCCGAGCCTGGGCACACAGTGGAGTTCAGTAAATACTTTGGTGGTGGCATATGGGCTGACTGCCCTCTCTTCTCTCTTGCTGGGCTGTCTCCACCCCCACTTTTCCTCCTTCCCCTCCCCTCCCCCCCACACCCCTCCCCTCTCCCCTTCCTTCCTGCTTCTCCTCCTCCTCTCCCCCTTCCTCCTCCCCCTTCCTCCCTATACCCTTCCCCTGCCCTCCCTTCCTCATCCCTCCCCTCCCCTCTCTTTTCCTCTTTCCCCTCCCTTCCTCTCCCTTCCCCCTTCTCACCCTCCCCCTTCCCCTCTCTTTTCTCCCTTCCCCTCCCTTCCCCCTCCCTCCACCTTGCAATGTCTCCTTTATCCTGAAGCCCNACTGGGGGCGCCTCCGGGCCCTCGCTGAGGAGTCCCAGCTCCAAGATCAAGAACCCTACCTCTTTCTACAGCAATTCCAGGAGCCTGGGGTCTACGTCTTTCGTCTGAGCAGCAACAGGCATCGGAAGATGGTTCGTCTATGATGGTTTGCCTCATTTAAGACACGAGCCCAGGGAAATTCCCCCTCGCCTTAAAAAAAATGGCTTCATAATCATCCCAGACAGATTCCCCAAGGAAGGAGATGCCCAGGGTGTCATACCAAAGCTTCAGGCTCCCACATCCTAACAGATAATTCTGGGGTCCCAAGGGTTCACTCCCACATGCGACGGATAAGGAGGGGAAGATCGTAAGGAGGGTCCAGACATCTCTCACAGCCCTCTACCTCATTGCCCCTCCTCACCCCTTCCGCCTCCCCCTCCCCTCCCCTCCCTTGCTGCTTCTCTGCCTCCCCCCTCCCGCCTCCCGCTCTCCCTGCTGCAGGATGACAACTGGGGGGAGACCACCACGGTAGTGACGGGCACCTCAGAGCACAGCATCTCGCACGATGACCTCACGCGCATCGCTAAGGACATGGAGGACAGCGTCCCGCCTGACTGCTCCCGGCACCTGGGTGTGGCGGCGGGGGCCACGCTGGCGCTGCTCTCGTTCCTCACGCCGCTGGCCTTCCTGCTGCTGCCGCCGCTGCTGTGGCGCGAGGAGCTGGAGCCGTGCGGGACGGCCTGCGAGGGCCTCTTCATCTCCGTGGCCTTCAAGCTGCTCATCCTGCTGCTGGGCAGCTGGGCGCTCTTCTTCCGCCGGCCCAAGGCCTCGCTGCCCCGCGTGTTCGTGCTGCGCGCGCTGCTCATGGTGCTCGTCTTCCTGCTCGTCGCCTCCTACTGGCTCTTCTACGGCGTGCGCATCCTGGACGCCCGCGAGCGCAGCTACCAGGGCGTCGTGCAGTTCGCCGTGTCGCTGGTGGACGCCCTGCTCTTCGTGCACTACCTGGCTGTGGTCCTGCTGGAGCTGCGCCAGCTGCAGCCCCAGTTCACCCTCAAGGTCGTGCGCTCCACCGACGGCGCCAGCCGCTTCTACAACGTGGGCCATCTCAGGTGCGGCGCGGCCGGGCGGGGGCCTGCGGGCCGCTGGAGCAGGTGGGGCGGGGGCGCTGGGCCGGGGGTTAGGAGTGGGGAGAGACCTAGGTTGGTCATCGGGGACCTTGAGAGGGCTGGACAGAGGTGCGCGGCTCGGACGGGGCTTTGGCAATCACTTTTCAAACCTTCCCTGGAGGCGCTGCCTCTTTGAGCCCCTGAGTGGGTGGTCACTGAGATGAGCTGGCCATGCGAGGGCCCCCCGGAGAAGAGCGGAGAGTTCCTCTGCCCCCACCCCCCACCCCAGGCCTCACAGAGTATCAGGGGTGCCTTCTGGTCCTGTAGGGAATCTTGGGGGACTTGCAGGGGGTGAGATGAGCCTTTGCTGGGGACCCAAGCCCTGGGCTTCAGCACAGCAGGGGACTAGGGGCCCCACCCCTGGGGAAGGCCTGGGAGCCTGGTGAGTGGAGCTTGGGCCCTGAGCCAGGCTTCTTGGAAGCAGCCTGCCCCTGTCCTGTGTCCTTTCCCGCCCTGCCAACCTACCCTGATGTCTCCCTCCCCCCCCCGTCTGTCCCTTCTCCCTCCCCCTCCTGCCCTCTCCCCCACAGCATCCAGCGTGTGGCCGTGTGGATCCTGGAGAAGTATTACCATGACTTCCCCGTCTACAACCCTGCCCTCCTCAACCTGCCCAAGTCCGTCCTGGCCAAGAAAGTGTCTGGCTTCAAGGTGTATTCCCTCGGAGAGGGTGAGCGGCCCTGCTCCCCTGCCCTCCCGTCTGCTTCCCGTTTCTCTCTCAGACTCTTCCCTGCTTCCCCAGGCCCTTTGTTCCGTCATTTCCCTTGGCTCCAGGTGGCTGGCGTTAGCTGCTGATTCTCCTTGCTGTCCCTCTATGCCGTGGTGTGTCCCCCTCCATCTGACTCCTCTGCATCTGCTCCCCAGCCCTGGTCCTGAGTCCTCAGCTCTCTGAGCTGGGGTCCTCCCGGTGCAGGAGGGGAGGACCCGTGTGCAGGACCCGTGCCCTCCAGCGCCCTCTCTGGTGCTTTCCTGTGGGCCTCTCCCGGTCATGGCCAGGAGGGTCGGGACGGGAGGCATTGCGACGGGTGGGCACAGCCTCTGGACCCGTCAGGTTGCTGTCTGCAGACCTCCCGGGATGGGAAGCGAGCGTGCTGTGACGTGACCGTCCCTGTGTCTCCTGCTCCTGTGCAGAAAACAGCACCAACAACTCCACGGGGCAGTCCCGGGCTGTGATCGCAGCGGCCGCCCGGAGACGCGACAACAGCCACAACGAATACTACTACGAGGAGGCGGAGCACGAGCGGAGGGTGCGCAAGCGGAGGGCCAGGTGGGTCCCTGGGCCAGGACAGGCTGCCTCGGGGACTGCAGCATGTGGACAGGCTGGGGAGAGCAAGGCCAGGGCCTCCTATGGCTGCAGGGAATACATGAACAGTCATGACGGGGTGCACTGGGTTCTTAGCAAATTCCCATGAGCTGAGCGCTGTCCAGCAGCACACGCCTTCTAGCGCGTGATCCCAGGGGTCTGTCACGGCTTAGCTGGGCCCCGCACTCAGTGTCACAGGCTGATATGACGACTTCCATCTAAGCCTGGGTCTTCTTCCAAGCTCACCAGTCACAGCAGAATCAGTACCTTGTCATCTGGCCTCACTGGCAGCCACAGTTCGCTTTTTCCAGCCAGAACAGGGCTCTCTGAGTTCTGTACCGCCTGGAGAAAACTCTGCTTTTAAAGGTCTCTTGCAGCGAGAGTGGGCCGGCCGGCGTCATGTGCTTCTTCACAACGTCCAGGACAACTGGCTTGACACTTTAATTACATCTGTAGAACATACTGAGATAGCAGAGAGAATGGCCAGGAGATGGGAATCTGGGTCCACAGGCCAGCTGTGACTTCTTCCTATCCCAGCGGAGCTGGGCCTGGAAACGATGTGAGCCTCCCCTGCAGCAGCAGGGGCTGAGGCTGGATTGGACCTCCTGCCAGTGGATCTTGGAGGCCTGCTCAGCTGCTGGTGCCTTTCTGCCTGCAACAAATGAGGTTCTAGGGCTCAGATCTTGGCACTTTTTTAACTTTATATATTTTGAAAGAGACAGGAGTGCGTGTGCGAGAGCAAGCAGGGGAGGGGCAGAGAGAGGGAGAGGGAGAATCCCAAGCAGGCTCCTCACTGTCAGCACAGAGTCCTCCTCGGGGCTCCAACCCTCAAGCTATGAGATCATGACCTGAGCCAAACCTTAAGTCAGATGGTTGACCGACTGAGCCACGTAGGTGCCCGTATTTTGGCACATTCCGTTCTCTCTCATACATACCGTTCTCTCTTTCCTGTTCACATTGTAGCACAAACTGAAGTCATGCCTGAAGGCATTTGCTGCTGCCAGGTCCCACCGTGGTCTGTTGGGATTTGCACAGGGGCCTCAAACAGCAGGGGCCCCCAGGATTTGACCCTCTGCCCTTCCCCCCGCACAGTCTCCAGGCTTCAAGGGAGGAAGTTACCCCTTACTGTGTTCCTGTTCGGACATGAGGCTGGTGTCCCTGCCGTCGATGGCGGATCGGCACCCCCGCTTCTCTGACATTTGGCATGTCTGCGGCCGTCTCAGAAATGGCCCTGGTGGGAAGGAACCCAGAGGCGGCACACGCCCCCTTTTGCCCCAGGGTTTTGGATCGTTATGTTGCCAACGCAGTTCTTGGCCCATAGCACATGTCTCCCTCCCCTGTTCCCTTGGTTGTAACCAGTAGAAGACTTCTCCCTTGGTTCACCTGATACAGAGGGATTTTTTTCAAAGGAGCTTTACTGAGAGACACAGGGGAAGCGCATGAATAACCAGAGAGGCCGCAGCCGGACACGATCCACACATTTACCTTGGCCCTAATCCCCCCCCTCCCCCCCCAGCTATTTGAAGTTCCCAGGGTCCTGGCCTTCCAAACACTGCTGCATGTCTATGTGCTTTTAATGAAAATTGACTTCTTTTCCTGCTTCCCCCGTAACGGCGTTCTTGAGATTCACCACGTTGTCTCTGTATCCTGCGTGTTGCATTTTGTCGCCACCTCGTGGTTCACAGGTGACTCCCAGCCCCTAACGGGCATCTGGATTGTAGTACTGTGTGAACCCGTGAGTTCTCCGATGCCCAGCAGGTGAGGCCTGCTCGGTCTCTGGGGCCCTGTTCGTTCGCCTCTGGCATTTTGGTGTCATGGTCTTGCCTTTGACTTCTTGCTTTGTAGTAAATTGCTTGTGTGCCCCACCCGGGGGACAGATGGTGACGTTGCCCATGCTGCCGTGCTTGAGCAGAAGTCTGTTCTCTGGATGTAGTTGTGTCTGCTAGCTTGTCATCGGTCAGCTGTGACTTGGGATCTTGTGGAGGAAGGTCACGTGCTGCTCTTTCCCAGAGCAGGGTCCCTGGCTCCCTAGGTGTCCCTGGGTTGGATGCTGGGGTTCCTGAGCTGGGCTCACTGAGCTCTACAGCTGTTCCCTGTCCTGTCCCCCCATGTCTGTGCACAGCGCCCCCCACCACCACCACGTGCACATGGCCCCAGAGCCTGGCCCTTGGCTCTGGGTGGGTTTGTGGTGCTTCGAGGGGTTGGGGGAGAGCATTGCTAGGGCTGCTGGAGGGCGGGAGCTGAGGGGGAGGGGGGCGGTTGGTCCAGGCCCCTCCTGTCCCCCCAGGCTTGTGGTGGCGGTGGAGGAGGCCTTCACTCACATTAAGCGGCTGCAGGAAGAGGAGCAGAAGAACCCCAGGGAGGTGATGGACCCCCGGGAGGCCGCCCAGGCCATCTTTGCCTCCATGGCCCGCGCCATGCAGAAGTACCTGCGCACCACCAAGCAGCAGCCGTACCACAGCATGGAGAGCATCCTGCAGCACCTGGAGTTCTGCATCACGCACGACATGACGCCCAAAGTAGGCCCCCCCCGCCCCCCTCCTGCTGCCAGCAGCCTGCCTCGCCTGCACCCCCCCCACCCTCCTGCGCTCTCACCAACACGGCCCTCCCGGCCTTCCCTCTGCCATCTCTTCTCTCATCCCTGCCCGCCCTCCCCACCTCTGCCGCGTTCCCAGCTGGTGAGAAGGGGCAGTCTTCTCCTGGGCGTGGCTGCGGCTGTCCCCGCGGTTACTGCACCCAAAGTCCCCTCTGCGCCCGTGACCTCCAGCAGCTGTTCTTTGCTCTGTGCTCTTCTCGAGCCATGACCCTCCCTCAGCTTTGTCGTCAGCCTCCTAGAATGGTGTCCCAGCCACCCTTGGTGTGGCGAACAGGGTGCAGCGTCCACAAGAGCTGGGTGCAGGGCAGGAGGAATGAAGAGTCCTCGCGGTCCTAGCCCGGTGCAGGGAAAGTGCGGGGACGCGGGTCCTGACCCTGGGGTGCCCTGTCACCTCTGTGGGCCCCGGCTGCCCTGTGCTTAGAACAAGCATCCAGAGCAGATGAGCTCAGCCCCTGGAGCGCGTGGCAGCAGAGCGAGCTGGGCACGTCGAGGGTGGCGGGTGGGTGGGAGAGGTTCCCACGCAGCCCCCGACCCCTCCTCAGGCCTTCCTGGAGCGGTACCTGGCGGCGGGACCCACCATCCAGTACCACAAGGAGCGCTGGCTCGCCAAACAGTGGACGCTGGTGAGCGAGGAGCCGGTGACCAACGGGCTCAAGGACGGCATCGTTTTCCTCTTAAAACGCCACGACTTCAGCCTGGTGGTGAGCACCAAGAAGGTCCCATTCTTCAAACTCTCCGAGGAGTTTGTGGATCCTAAGTCGCACAAGTTTGTCATGAGGCTGCAGTCCGAGACTTCAGTGTGACTGAGCAGCGGCAGGGGTGACGCCGGGGCTCCTGCGGGTCGGGGAGGGCTTGGCTCTCGCCTCCTGCCGCCCTGCCTCCTCCTGCTCCCGTTACTTTTACTTGAATTGACTCCCCCGCCCCCACTGCTCCCCACTCCTCCTTAGTTCCCCTCCTTGAGCGCGGAGAGGCCACCTGCGTCAGCAGAGCCTGGGAAGCTCTCCCCCGCCCCCAGCCCTCACTTGGTGTCATTGTGCAGGAACCATGCCTGTCCCCCCTCCCTCCCAGATGGCATTCCCTTCTGAGAGGGCACTGCCCACCCTCCGAGCCTCCGCCCCCCAACCCGGGCTCTTGTGGCAATTTTCTCCTCTGGCCCTGATGGGGTGTCTCCAGGGGCAGACAGGACCCCAGAGAGCCACGGTGCCAAACTCCCCCAGACGGCGGCTCATCTGCCCCTCCTGGCTGCCCAGCCCGCCTGTTACATACGTCAGGCAGGGTGCTCTTGCACGCCCCCCGCCACAGTCCGAGTTGGGGGGCTCCCTGCCAGGGTCACTGGGTCCGGCCGTCAGAGCCTCCCTTCACACCCACACATGTTCAGAGCGAGGGACGGTCCTGCCCTTCACCCTAAAGTCTCCACCTTCTGTTTCTGGGTTGTGTGGTCTCCTGTGGCCACGGCCAGACTGAGGCAGAAACCCTCTGTGACCACGTCCCCTGGGCCGTGGGGGACCGTGCCCGGTCACTGGGTCTTTCCTGGGCAGCCCCCGAGGGGAGGGCAGGAGGGACCCCGGTCCTCCCAACCTGCCTGTACCTTCGTCCGCGCCTTGCCGGGGCGGGTTCCCCTTCCCGGTGAGGGAGAGCGAGCGGTCCTGCACAGACTGACCTGCACAACGGCTTGCAGACCATGACCTGACCCCCGCGGTCTCGGACCAACGGTTTTCTTCCCTTCCCCCGCCCCAGTGTGTCCTTTCTCGGCGCCAGGGACCTGTTGCCTCATCTCTTTTTGGGGGGTGGGAGCCAGTAGCTCCTCCTCGTCCCCTGCCTTAAGCCCACTTCTTTGCCTCAGGGGTCTCTTTTCCTTGGCTGGCCAGGGTCCCCTCCTCCCCCTGCCTGGTTCTCTGGGCTCTTGTCTCCCTCAGCACTGGGGTGAGGGCCCAGGATTGCTGCCTTCGTGGGCATCAGCCCCTCACCCCATTGAGCTTCCGTAGTCTTTACACCCGATCTGATTTCTCGAGAGTTTACGTCTCGTTTTGAGCAAAATCCACTGGCCTTCCAAGATGTATTTTCAGTGTGGAATCTGAGCCTTTAACTCAGTCACACTTAAATTCTGTAGTTTTAGCCCAGAGGACTGGACGTGGGAAGCACCTGTATACCTCCAGCCTAGTCCGCCTGGGGGAACATTCTGGCGGCTGGGCTGGAGCAGCCCCAGGCCAGGCCCCTGGATAACTCACAGTGCCCCTTTCAGGCCCATCTTCTGGCCAACCTACTACGCTGAACGCCCCCGGGGTAAGGTCCCCAGCCGTCTCTGACCAGGGAGGCTTCCAGTCTGTAGGGCGGCCCCGATGTGATGGAGCATAGGGTCCATGTTTCTCCCCTGTCCTCCCTGAAAAAGCACATCTGTCCACCCACCGCTTCCTAGAGAAGGGCTCTTCAGTTCCTGCTTAACCCGGTCCCCACAGGTGTGGGGTGTGGGGCTGACTTAGGCACTGCCTGAGGGAAGTACATCCTGTCCTGGGGGTCGTGGGAAGGTATCTTCTCTCCAAGGACCTGGTTTTAGGAGGAGTCCCTCTGGGTCACATTTCTAAATACCTCACTATCGTGGAAAATGGGGCCCGGATGGTGATTGGGGTCATTGCCTTTGTGGGCAGGCGTGGGGTGCGTCAGGACCTAAGGACCGAGTTGGGGCGGGCACAGCGAAAGAATTTGGGATCTTTGTTGCTGCCCTAGGTTAGGGGCGGGGGAGTGTTTATTTTAAGAACCTGCCATGTTTTTAATCACTGTGATTTTTTCATTCCTTTTTCGTAAAACAAAAAGTTTCCCCCCACCTGTCTAAGCACTAAGGGCTGTGGCTGAGAATGGTCGTGTTTGGGTCTTTTGCGTCAGAACTGTGGTACCTTTGTCTTCTTTGATTATTATTATAATAATTATTATTTTTTAAAGCGTCAGGATGAATCGTCCAGTGTTTGGCTGTGTTTGTCTTTTGCTGCTCGTACGTGGGGAGCTGTCTTCATGCTGTGAACTGATGTGGGCCGCCTCTGAGCCCCGTACCCCGCTTTGCCTGTCCCGTCCCGTGCTGGGTTTTCTTTCTCTTCTTCTGGGGGGGAGTGAACTCACCTGCGCCTCCCCCCCCCCCCCCGCTCCCCCAGAACACCAGACCACAGGGCATCCTAGCTAGCCCCCAGCGCCCCCACCAGGCCTGCCTCTTCATCACCTGGAACTTTCTCGTTCCTCCCTCCGCACCAGGACGCAGTGCCTCTGGCCTTCACCTACCTCGCCACTCTGCCTCGGCCCCCACCGCTCCCTGTCTCCCCAGCGACCCTTCATGCTCTGGTTGTGCTTGTTTATTGTTTTACTCTCTCATGTTTTCTTCCCGTCCCTCCATCTGAGCCTTTCATTTTTCACCGTTCCTGTTGCAAACCCCGCTACGGTACCTGTGAAGAGGCTTTGGAACCCCCCCCCCAGGACCTTCTCATCGGAAGCATCCGTTCCCAGAGTCTGTGCTCCTCTGCTCCTCTGTTGGGCCCCTCCGTGCTGTCTGTCAGTCTGTCTGTCTGCTCTTTCCCCTGCCCTTCCCCCCAGGGCAGCATCTGCTGATGGATTCGGTCCTGGTGTGTGATTGTTGTGATCTGTTCTGTGCGCGAAAGGAAGGGGGCTGTTTTTGGGTCCCTTCCAAGTGAGATTGTAAATGTAGAATTTGCCACTGTTGAATCTAGGTTGTTTTTTTTTTCTTTTCTTTTTCTTTCTTTTTCTTCCCCCCCCTTTTTTTTTGGGTTACAGAGACCTTGTGCATGCATGTAGAAAATTGTAAAATGTAAATTTTTTTTTAATATATAAAAAGCTTGTTTTTACAGTTTGCAGTGGATCTAAACATTATGGCAATTTTAGGGATTTTTTTTCTTAAACATAGGAACTAAAACTGTACAAATTTTTTTTATATAAAATAAAGACATTTGACTTTTGTGGGGGCATTGTGTCCTTTTTTCTTTTTTTTACTGGATTGGAGCAAAAGTCAGGCCAAGTAGCTGCTCCTTGTTAGGGGGAGAGCGACCAGCAGGGGGCAGTGTGAGCCCATCGTTACTCTCCGCCCCCTCAGGAAGCACGGGACTGGAATCTACCTATTCTGAACCTAGATTCTAAGAGAGAAACCTCGGAAGTGAAGACCCGGCTGTTCCCTGGGTGGCTGTGGATAAGGAGGAAGGAAAGATTACTTTCTAGGTGGGTCCATAGGAATATCAGGCTCTAGTTGAGGGTTTCAGTTAACAGTGATAGCTTATCGCATTTCATTGAGAAAAATTCTGAAGTAGCTCTCTTCTTTCTCAGTATCTTCTTATTTCTACCATGATCTCTCCAATCTTAAAGTCACCGCACCAGAAAGAGCACTCTAGCAATAGTCCTTTATTTACAGTGAAAATGTTCGGTTGGCAGTCTGCATGTAGTCAAGCCTCAAAGTCGTCGTCAGGAGATCGGGACCCTTCTCCCACTCTGCCCGGACCCACACTCCTCTGGGACACTGGGCCCCAGGCTTAGCACACGAGCAGCCTTCTGAGGCCCAAAACAAGCAAGCACATGCAAACGTCGCTGCGTGGAGTTGGTTCGTGTCTTAGATTGGGCCTTCCTCTCCCCGGCCCACGTTTTGCCAGGCTGAAGATGCAGAGACGAGAGACCTTGTTCTGGAGGAAGTTGCATGTCTGCAGGAGGTGCGAGGCCAAATAACCTACTGCAAGGCTGTGTGCTGCGTCCAGAAACCAGCACACGCAGGCCCTGGCTGGCCTCCGAGGAGCTCAGGCGCCTCCTGCCAAGAAATTTAAGGAATTTGTAAGAATCAAGAGCGGGTAACACAATCTCTTTGAGTGCAGGGGGGCTCTAGCTGTTTTGTTCACCTAAGTATTCCTGACATCTCTACCATTCCCCACATACTGTTGGTGCTCAATTACAAGAAAATTACTGAATGAGTAATGAATTTAAAAAACTAACAATACCATAGAGGCATGTCAAGGGGTCGCTCTCTTTTTCTCCCTTTAAAATTGTACCAAAGTCTTTTTCATGTGAAAATGAATAAAAACATTTCCCTTGAAGTGGCATCCCCTGTTCTCATGACCTTCCTTCTGGTAACAGGACTTCGAGTTTCACTTACTGGTTTCAATTCAGCTCGAAGCCAACTTTGTGAGTTCTTGTGGCCAAATTTCTACCCTAGCGTGCTTCAGAAATTATTCTTTCTCTTAGTGGCCAAATACAATAAATACCTTTTGGTTGAGTGAGTCTCTTTCTGGTGGCTGTGATGCCCCCAGCCTGGTACTAAAACACTTTGGTTGGGAGAGGTTGTGGATCTGTCCCTGCCTTCACCGACCTTGTGGGCCCTTGGGGAGCCTGCGTTTAACACCCCCACCCTCCCCCCGCCCCCATCTACACCACTAACACCAGACCCAGGAACCGAGAGATTTAAGGCCTGCCCTCAATACTTGATCTACGGGATCATATTTTCTCTTGGGGGGTTGGTGAAAGCAGAAGTGATAACCCCAACCATTTGTCATAGAACAGAGGACATTTGTAACTGTTGGCCGAGAGGATGTATTTTCTGTGGAAGTACCGCCTGTATTGCTGGGGGCAGGGACTCAGCTCGCTCGTGTGATGCAGGATAATGGCTCATTGCTCCTGGGCCTTCCTGCCCAGATGCGATTTTCCAGCCTTTGCCTGTGAAATGAGACTAAAGGGGAAACCCGGGCCTGGGCCCCTGGGAGGGGAGACAGGAATCTTTAGACCCAGTTCTTAGAAAATCCTTACTCACTTTTTTTGTTTAGGTTAGCTTAATGGTTTCTCCATGAAAAAGAGCAGCTTAACACAATCGCTGGCTTTTTATAGGTTAGTTTAAGCACATGATGGAAATACTCTTCCAAACACTGGGAGGGACGGGTGGGAGGAAGTCAGCCTTTGGAAAACTATTACGGCATTAATGCGAGAGCGGTCTTGGAAGATGCTAGCGAGATAGTAGAGGACCGTCTCCATTGTAGAAAGATCTGGGGGACAGTTACCGCTGTGCCAGCTCTCTGGTTTCTCTTCAGGCTGCAAATGGCATGTTTCCCTCATTACAAAGGGCAGGGTAGACGTGATACCCTGAGAGCTCCTCTAACAATAATTGTCAAACTTAAGTATGTGTGGAAAAGCAGGAGAAGGTAGTGGTTGCATTGGGAGCCCCGGGCAAAGCACTGGCCTTTCTCATTTCTTCCCAGGAAGTTTAGGAGAGACCCTATGCTATGCAGTGGGCTGCGAAGATAAATAAAACATTGTCCCCTCCTCTAGGGCATAGGACTTTGAACAGGAAAACTCTAGATATTTTAGAACTTTGCTGTCGGCAACTCAAGGAAGCAAACTCTACCTACAAGCGGTAAGTGCCATTGGCAAGGGACACACTGAAGCCAACACTTGGGGACAGCGATTCATGTGATAAGTGAGCTATTTGATGTCCACCACTGAAAAAGAGCCATCTGCACTCTCTGGTATCCTGTAATGAGGACAACTTTGGTTGAAAAAAGGAGAATTAAATCTTCAATTGTGTCCTGTCCTTTCTGCTTGCTTTATGGGTACAGTTATTCCATTCTGCTGATTCACCCAGGACACATATGTGGTTCAAAGGGAAAGTGCAGATTTTTAGGATTTACAGGACAGTGAAATCGCTCTGTATGATGCTATAGTTGTGGATACATGTCTTTATGAATGTGACCAGACCCGCAGAATGTACAACACTAAGGGTAAAACCTAATGTAAACTATGGACTTTGGATAATAACGATGTGCCCATGTGGGCTCAACAGTTGTAACACATGTAGCACTCTGGTGGGGGGTGTGGATATGTGGGGCTCTACAAGTGTTAGGGGTAGAGTGCATTTGGGAACTCTTTGTACCTTCTGCTCAATGTTGTTGTTAACTTTAAAGATAAAACAGCCAAGGGGTCCCCTGGTGGCTCAGTTGGTTAAGTGTCCTACTTCAGCTCAGGTTATGATCTCAAAGTTTGTGAGTTTGAGCCCCATGTCGGGCTCTGTGCTGACAGCTTGGAGCCTGCTTTGAGATTCTGTGTCTCCTTCTTTCTCTCTCCCTCCCCCAATTGTGCTCTATCTTTCAAAAATAAATAAACGTAAAAAAAATTTTTTTTAAAAAAGATAGAACTTCCAGTTATAAGTTACATAAGTCCTGAGAATATAATTACAACATGATGACCATAGTTAACACTGCCATATGATGTATTTGAAAGTTGCTAAGGGAGGAGATTCTAAAAGTTTTCATCACAAGGGAAAAAGAAACATCTTTTTTTCTTATATCTGTATGAGATGAAGATGGATGTCAACTAAACTCACTGTGGTCATCATTTCACAATATATTGTATGTCTGGTAATTCTGCTGTGCACGTTAAACTTTTCCATAGCGCCATTTGTCAACTATAGCTCAGTAAATGGAAAGAAAGAGAATAAAGTCTATTAAAAAAACAAACCCAAATGAAGCATAACCTTACTTAGTTGGAGCCACACATTCAGTAATGAAAGTACTAGTATAGGCACTTGTGAAAGTGTACGCTGCTTCCCCTGGACCCCTGAAAGTGAGTCATGGAGCTTGGAACCAATAAAGCCCCCAGAAAAGGAGGGTGTGGTGGTCCATCGATGCCATTGTATCTGGAAATTTGCATGACTGGGCTTGAATGTGTTAAGAGATAGGTAGTCTAACTTAGGTGTTATTTTCACTTCTTTCAAGTTCCTGTTAGTGTTTGTTCTGTTTGAGATAGGAATGTGTGATTTTAGAGTGACGTGGGCTGAGATAGTTTTTACTGCAATAAGAAGCTATTGCTGAAGGTAATAAGCTTTCTTTTATAAGATGAATGAGCCCGGGGGGTCTGCCGTGCAGTGTGGTGAACATAGGGAATGATACTGTGTTGTCTACCATCAAATTTTCCCAGAGAACCTTATGTGTTCTCACCCCCCGACACACACATGCACACACGGGGGCACACGCACGTACACACGCACACAAGGTGACGATGTGAGAAGCCGGATGTGTTAACATGACAATGGTAATAGTTTCACAAAGCGTAAGTGTGTCAAATGTTGTACACTTCAACTATATACAATTTTGTTCGACAATTATACTTTGAGAAAGTGGAAAACAACCCAGCTGTCGAAGATACTTGTCTTCTGCCTATTGACTTGCATCCTAATGTGGAGCCTTAGACCCCGATGATGAAACCCAGTTAAAAAGGAAGCTGATCCTAGGGGCGCCTGGGTGGCTTAGTCGGTTGAGCGTCCGACTTTCACTTAGGTCATGATCTCGCGGTTCGTGGGTTCGAGCCCCGCGTCGGGCTCTGTGCTGACTGCCAGCTCAGAGCCTGGAGCCTGTTTCAGTCTGTGACTCCCTCTCTCTCTCACCCTCCCCTGCCCACGCTGTCTCTCTCTCTCTCTCCTAAAAATAAATAAAACATATAAAAAAAAAAAGGAAGCTGATCCTGAAGATTTTATTTTCAAGGACTGGTCAGCAGTTCGGCACTTCTGGGAGCTTCTTGAACAATTTGACACTGGGAAACCCGTTTCCTGGGATTGGAAGGCTCAGGTGGTGTTTAATCTGTCTCGAAGTAGGTTCTGATGCTGATTCTGATTCAATGGGCTTGGGACAAGATCTGAGAGTCAGCATTCCTGACAAGCTGCCAGGTGTCTTAGACACTCAAAAAAAGACCATAGGCTGTGTGGCATAAACAATAGAAATGTATCTTCTCAGGGTTCTTAAGGCTGGAAGCCCAAGATGGAGGCGCCGGCACGGTCGGGTTTTGGTGAGGACCCTTCCTGGCTTGCAGACAGCTGCCCCCTCACTATAGCCTCACTTGGCAGAGAGAGAAAGCTCTGGTCTCCTCTTCTTCTTAGGAGGACACTAATCTCATGACCTCATCTAGACCTGATTACCCCCCAAAGGCCCCACCTCCAAAACCATCACAGAGGCTTCAACATAGGTGTTTGGGGCAGGACATGATTCAGTCCACAGTACCAGATGCCGCCGCTGCCGTTCTGCAGAACTTACTCGGAGTGGCAAGACCCTAAAAGAAGCTTCGTATTCCTGTGACATTTCGAGGGGCCCAAACCTGCCTTACTTAACACTAAGAGACTTGGTCTAAGAGATAGTTTTTACTGCAATTTAAGGGATCTGCATTTCACGAATGCAATAAATAGTTTGGTAAAGTCATTGTTGCTCGTGTTGGAAGATTACACCACCTGCATCAAATTGTCATTTGTGAGATTCTTCTATGTTGGCCATATGTGTAGAATTTATGCAAAAGCTTACTGATTCAATGAGACGTTCATAATGACATCAAAAAGAGCCAACCAGGGGCGCCTGACGTCAAAAAGAGCCAGTCAGTTAAGTGTCTGACTCTTGGTTTTGGCTCAGGTCATGATCTCACAGTTTGTGAGTTCGAGGCCCCTCATCGGGCTCCATGCTGACAGTGGGGAGCCTATGTGGGATTCTCTTGTTCCCTCTCTCTCTCTCTCTGCCCCTCCTCCACTTGCTCTCTCTCTCTCTCTCTCAAAAATAAATAAATAAACTTAAAAATATTAAAAAAAGAGCCAAGCTGGTACAATTTTATTATTAAAAGCCATAGAAATTAAAGGACAAGCTTCAATATAAATTATTATTGACCACAAATTTCTTGCCAACATGATCACTACAACAGAGGAAATTCAGTTTTACCAAGTGTGGAATTTCAGATAAGATGCCTTAATGTGCTTCAGTATTTATCTCAATTGTAACAGGTACAGAATGAAAGTAAACTGTAATCATATATTCATAATATATCCATATCGAAATATCTTTTAAAATTATTATGTTTATTTTTTTAAAGTTAATTTCTTTTTTTTTATTTTTTAACGTTTATTTATTTTTGAGACAGAGAGAGACAGAGCACGAGCTGGGGAGGGGCAGAGAGAAAGGGAGACACAGAATCCAAAACAGGCTCCAGGCTCTGAGCTGTCAGCACAGAGCCTGATGCGGTGCTCGAACCCATGGACCACGAGATCATGACCTAAGCCGAAGTTGGACGCTCAACTGACTGAGCTACCCAAGTGCCCCTAAAGTTAATTTCTTTACCAGGGTATGGAAAGAACCCAAATGTCCATTGATGGATGAATGGATAAAGAAGGTATGGTATATCTATACACTGGAGTATTACTCGGCAATCAAAAAGAATGAAATCTTGCCCTTTGCAACTACATGGATGGAACTAGAAGGTATCATGCTAAGTGAAATTAGTCAGTCAGAGAAAGACAAATGTCATATAATTTCACTCATATGAAGACTTTAAGATACAAAACAGATGAACATAAGGGAAGGGAAGCAAAAATAATATAAAAACAGGGAGGGGGACAAAAACATAAGAGACTCTAAATATGGAGAACAAACAGAGGGTTCCTGGAGGGCTTGTGAGAGGGGGGATGGGCTAAATGGGGAAGGGGCATTAAGGAATCTACTCCTGAAATCATTGTTGCACTAGATGCTAACTAACTTGGATGTAAAATTTTCAAAAATTAATAAAAAATAAAACAAAACAACAAAAAAGTTAATTTCTTTATTTTGAGAGAGAAAGAGAGAGCAGGGGAGGGGCAGAGAGAGAAAGAGAATCCCAGGCAGACTCTGAGGTATCAGCACAGAGCCTGATGCAGGGCTTGAAAACACAAACTGTGAGACCATGATCTGAATCGAAATCAAGGATCAGATCCTTAACCCACTGAGCCACCCAGTTGCCCCTAGAGATAACTTCTCAAGTTTCTTGGTCAAAATTGTTGTGATCACTATACTAACTTCAAGATCATAATGATCATATAGCTGATGTTGCTGGAAACTACCTCATCTGTGTCCGTGCTTTCCTCGTTTAGTCATTCAACAAACACGTCTTGAGCCCTTCTATGTGCCTGGAACTATGCTAGGTTTGAGTGATATGGCAATGAAGACTACAGATGTGGTCTTTGTTCACAAACAAAATGTTCTTTTTTAAAATGTTTATTTCTGAGAGAGACAGAGTATGAGTGGGGGAGATGCAGAGAGAGAGAGAAGGAGACATAGAATCCGAAGCAGGCTCCAGGCTCTGAGGCGTCAGCACAGAGCCTGATGCGGGGCTCAAACCCATGGATTGCAAGATCACGACCTGAGCCGAAGTCAGAGGCTCAACCGACTGAGCCACCCACGTGCCCTGAATCCTTTGTTCTAAGAAAATAAAAAGAGAGAGAGGAAGAGTTGGAGCATCTAATGTGTCCTGCTGATAGATACAACAATAATTCAGTACTAAAAAGAGGAACTTTGTGGAAGTCCCTCATGGTTAGACCCCAGGGCCCATGCCTGGCACTTGTTCAATGGCCATGGTTCTTTCCAAGGACAGCCTCTGAGTCGCCAAAGCTTATAAATAGTTGCTGAAACAGTATATACTGTTTGAGGAGAATTCTGAGGTAAGCATTTTCAGTTCAGAATTTTATTTCCCCTTGAGTTTTTCAGTAAGCCACATAGAAACTCTACTTTCTAGAATTCCTGGCAAGGCACATATTGCAGCTAACAAGGTGCCCAGGAAAGCCTGCTGAGTGCTTCTGGTAGGCCCCCCACAGAGTGTTGGCATCCTGAAAGGTCATAGCTGGCCCAGACATTATCTTTTAATCAATTAATCCAAGGGAAATCATGTTTTGAGGATAGACTTGAACCAGCTATCAATACAAAAGAGTAATCATAGGTAAGAATGGTACTCCATTTATAACAGCCAGTAGATCTGGTTTGGGAAGTGAGGTTGGTCATCTGTATGGCACATTTTTGAGGAGACAGATCAAATGAGTAAATTAGAATATTGTCTGATCAGTACAAAAGCAAACAGGGAATTGGGAGCTCTGGAGAGACATCACTGGGTGTTGCTGTCCTCTGTGTCTTATTATCTACACATCGTCCCTGGGGAATCTCATCTGGTCCTGTGGCTTTCTTTATTTTTTATTTTTTAGAAATTTATTAACTTATTTATTTATTTAGATTTGAGAGAGAGAAAGAGAGAGAGAGAGAGCAAGCAGGGGGAAGGGCAGAGGGAGAGAGAAAGAATCTCAAGCAAGCTCCACACTGAGCATGGAGCCCGATGTGGCACTCAGTCCCATGACCTGAACCAAAATTGAGAGTCAGATGCTCAACTGACAGAGCCACCCAGGTGCCTCTGGTCTCATAGCTTTTTTTTTTTTTTTTTTAGGACAATTTCTTTTTCTTTTTAATTTTTAAAAATGTTTTTATTTATTTTTGAGGGAGAGAAACAGAGTGTAACCAGAGGAGGTGCAGAGAGAGAGGGGGAGACACAGAATCTGAAGCAGGCTCCAGGCTCTGAGTTGTGAGCACAGAGCCTGACACGGGGCTCAAACTTGTGAACCACAAGATCATGACCTGGGCTGAAGTCGGATTCTCAACTGACTGGGCCACCTGGTCCCGTGTCTTTAAACGCCATTCTACTCCAGGTAGCACAGCCCAAATGGTAATGAGCTTGGGCTCTGGTGTCAGCCTGATTTCCTTCTGGCTTTACCACTTCTGGTTGAACAACCATGGGGAAATTTTCTGTCCCCTCATCATTAAAATAAAGATAGTAACAGGGCCAACCCCACAGAGATTTTGAGAGTATAATTAAGGAAACATTCATAAATTGCTCCGAGAGTGCCTTGGACATTGTAAGCACCTGATAAATGTTAATTGTATGCCAAGTACTCCCATGTCTCTATTCCTTGTCTTGATTTCTACCGAGAACCGGATCCATAAATCCAAGTGCCTATTTGATTTCTTCACAAAGACATCTAGAAGTCATGTCAAACTCAATATGGCCCAACAGAACGTATTCCCTGTTTACATCTGCTTCTTCCCTGGTGATCATGTTTCATTAAACACATCACTGTCCGCCTCCTGGCTCAAACTAAAAACATGGAAATTATCCTTGATTCCTGTCCTGTCTTCTTTCCCCACATTCAGTGTTTCTCTCTGTTCCAGAACATGCCATGCTCATTTTCAGCCAAGGACTTTTGCAGGAGACATTCTTTGCCTGGAATGCTTGCCATTTGATCTTCACTTACCTGGCTCTCGTTATTCAGATGTCAGCTTAATGTCACCTCATACAGAGGCTTTCGATAAACAACTATCATTGCCTTGGAAGATAAAGATAGTGTTTCTCTCTGGGGCAGATGGCAATGAGTTAACCAAACCCCTGAGTGTAGCTCTGTGTCAGGAAGCAAGGCTTTGAAGTTACTTTTCAGTTTTAAGTGACGGCTGGTAGCCCAGGCTCAAGTAGACAGCCTTGAGTTGGTTTTTGTGTAGCCCCAACCCTATTTCTTGACTCCTGATGATGTGGAAAACGTTGGAGTTCAGAGCTGACGGCCAAGAAAGAATTCTTGACACATCTTTGGTACCAAACGGGGGTTTATTAAAGCATGGGGACAGGATCTGTGGGCAGAAAGAGCTGCACTGGGGTTGTGAGGAGTGACTAGTTATATATCTTCAAGCTGGGATGGGGTTGGGGATAGCAGAAGTCTCTAAGGTATTTTGGAAACAAGGTTTCCAGGACCTTGAGGGGGTTAGCTGTCATTGGGAAAAGGTCCTTTACTACTACTGTTTAGTAAAAACTGTCGCGAGGCCCTTCAGATGTGTATCGGGGGCCATAAGCTTGGAGTTTGATTGTCAACAAGTATCTCAGGGGGTTTGTTTCCAAAGGAATTCCAGAAATTCCAAAGGAATTTTTATATGTGAAAGTAGACTTATAGGATCCCGGGGCGGGGGCAGGGGGAGAGATGGTCAGGCTGAGATTGCCTTTTGCCCTTAGCAAAGTGTCATCATCGAGGCAGCCGACACCTCACAGAAGAAGGTCCCTCAGTCTGTCTCAAGGACTTGTCGATGGGCTGTAGGTAGTAAGGACATTTAATATCTCATGTGCCTTTGTTTCCCACATCACTGACACCATGCGTTTTAGCTCTGGGGTATCTTGACTAATTGGCTGCTGCTGTGGGGCTTGTTGGTGCACCTGCCAGCCTGACACCCCTTCTTCCTCCTGCTCAGAGGAAGATGAAGAACAGCCCAACACCGTTGGGCAGGTTGCTTCAACCTTAACTCTCATCCTGAGCCTCACTGACAGAACAGTGGGGACCCTTGCTCATTAGCTGGGTGAGAGCATTTGCTACCAGATCCCAGGGAGCCTCTTATCTCCCAACCCAGCCCACAAAGGGTCCTCATACTTCCTCTTCCAGAAAGCCGTATTTCTCTTTTTTAAAAAACATTTTTAATGTTTTATTTATTTCTGAGAGAGAGAGAGGTAACGAGAGCAGGGGAGGGTCAGAGAGAGAGGGAGACACAGAATCTGAAGCAGGCTCCAGGTTCTGAGCTCTCAGCACAGAACCTGATGCGGGGCTCGAACCCACAAGCTGTGAGATCATGACCTGAACCAAAGTCAGACGCTTAACCGACTGAGCCACCCAGGCACCCCCAGAAAGCCACATTTCTGCCAGCATCTTGTTCTCATTGTCTAAACTGTTAATGACTGTCAAAGATCTGAGATTTGTGGCCCACCTGCAGGCTAACAAGTTTGCTTGCCCCCGTTTCATGGACTCTGACAGAAGACACGAGAACCCTGGGTCAGAGACAAAGAACTTCATCGCTCATGGCCCAGCAGGCGGCAAGAATTCATGTTTGCCTTGGCTTCCCTTGACTCCAAGTCCCACTGGCTGATGTTAAGAAGCCTGGTGAATGTTCTGCATGTAGTAGTTTTGTGTCACAGCTGAGGAACCCCAGTACTTTAAGGAACATTTACATGGGGCACAAATACCTTCACACTCTGACCGTTTTACATAGTTGTTCCCTAGAATTCACTTTTACCAATCTTCATGTTTTGTTTTTCTTTCAAGTCTCTGGTCAGGTGGCCAACCTGTTAGATGTTGCTTGTGAGTCGTGCAGATAGTACCTCAGGCAATCTCTTTCCAAACAAAGTATATGATTTGTGTGTTTCTTGGGGTGCTTCTTACTGGAGAGATTTTTTCGCTAATCCCTGACTTGGAAGCCACCGCTGATTGGGTTGTAGTGGAGAGGCCATTCTCTTCCTTTTAGAGATGGACTGGACCACAGATCCAAGCCTGTACATTTTCTTCCTCTGTTAATTGTTCAGAGGGAACTCACCAGGAGGCTGTAGGTGTGGGGGTGAGAGGAAGAGATGGAATTGCATGTGGAGCAGTCTCTTAGCCACCCATATATGCAGGTGTATACTAGGTGGTTTAGACAACATCCCATTTGTGTTGGGCCATTTGTGTGACACGTAGGTGTCCCATGGTAACATTCAGTGTCTGCCAGCTCTCAGAAGCAAGCCAGGAACTGCTTTTCAAACACAGAAAGGAAATCAGCACAAGGGGCCACCAGCTTACAATGAATATCTAGGATCTCAGACTCCTAAGGGGGAAAAATCATTCTAAATCTGATTACAAATACATCAAGAGACTTCAGGACCAACTTTTTATTTTGTAACAAAGGTAAAAATGCCAAAAAGACTTGTCATTTAAGAGGTTTGGAGAAATTCTTTTGTACCAAGCTCTACCAAATTTTAGTATTAATTGGTAAAATAAACACAAGAGAGCTAAACTTAAATTCAATTTCACTTACACTTCTAATTAAAATGAACCTTGTGATAAATAAAATTATTTTTTAAATTTGAGGTTAAATGATGGCTACTTCTTTTTTCGTGTGTTTGCCACAGCATGAAACACAAATACAAGCATAGCACATTAACCAAATCAAAACGTTGTATTTCTACTTTAACAAAAAACTAGATTGTATGTAACTGTCTAAATTTCTTATACTTGTCTTGTAGGTCAAATCCCTATTCTATTATTTAAAAGTATGTAAATATAAACATAGTTATATGCATCTACATGAATTATAATTTAAATAATTGGTATCCAACTACATTGTTCTTTTTTAGAAAAATCATTTTTAGGCGTCCCTGGACAGCTCAGTCAGTTGAGCTTCAGACTCTTGGTTTCGGCTCAGGTCATGATCTCCATGGTTTCATGGGTTTGAGCCCACACCGGGCTCTGTGCTGGCAGTTCAGAGCCTATTTGGGATTCTCCCCCCACTGCCGCCCCCCTTTCTCTGCCCCTTGCTCACTAGTGCTGTCTCTGTCTCTTTCAAAATAATAAACAAATACATTTTTTAAAGTGTTTTATTTTTGAGAGGAAGAGAGAGGCAGAGTGCGAACAGGGGAGGTTAGAAAGAGAAAGAGACACAGAATTTGAAGCAGGGCCCAGGCTCTAAGTTGTCAGCATAGAGCCCAATGTGGGACTCAGTCTCACAAGCTGTGAGACCATGACCTGAGCCAAAGTCGGGCACTCAACAGACTGAGCTCCCCAGGTGCCCTTATACTGATCCTTTTATTTAACTTTAGGCACAGTGTTGCACATTGCAGGGCCTATAGATTTAACCCAGTTTTATTATCTGTGTAAAGCTTTAAGAAATTATTGTATTTATGGGGCACCTGGGTGGCTCAGTCAGTTAAGTGTCTGACTTCAGCTCAGGTCATGATCTCACGGTTCGTGGGTTCAAGCCCTGTGGTGGGCTCTGTGCTGACAGCTCAGAGCCTGGAGCCTGCTTGGGATTCTGTGTCTCCCTCTCTCTGCCCCTTCCCCACTCATGCTGTGTATCTCTCTGTCTCAAAAATACATAAACATAAAAAATTAAAAAAAGAAATTATTGTATTTCTGGTAATTTCTTAATATTAAGTTATTGTATTGCATCTGAATATTAATTACTTATCTTTTCTCAGCTTCTTAATTGGCTTTGTGCTATAATATTGAATTTATTCATTAATATATCTTTGTTGGTTAATATAAACTTTTTAAAGTTTATTTATGTATTTTGAGAGAGAGAGAGCCCACATGCATGCTCGTTAGTCAGGGAGGGGCAGAGAGAGGGAGAGAGAATCTAAAGCAGGCTCTGCACTGTCAGTACGAGCAAGATGCAGGGCTCGAATTCCCACTGTGAGGTCATGATCTGAGTGGAAGTCAGACACTTAACCGACTGAGCCACCCAGGCAAATTTTAAAGAAATTAAAATCGAGAGAGATTAAAAAAAACTAGTGCCTAGCCACCACATAGTGCTCATGGGTCTTTTTAACCTCTACATTCTTGTCTACATAGAAGCATTTTCTTCTGTAGAACATTCACATTAAGATAATAAAATCAGTCAATGTATTTTCTTATAAAACATTTGATAAGGTTATGTTTTAGCAGTGAGAGTTTGAAAGGTTTAAATAAGTACTGTCATGAAAAACATTGTCTTGGCTATCAGATAATGTGAATGTCATACCACGGTTGTGAAATAATAAGAAAAACATGTGTATATATTCATTAGTCTCTGCCCCTCCCATCCCTGTTCTTGGCACAGAGTTCCTGAAATTCCTTGTTATCTCTTACGTAATAAGAATACTAGAAACATCCTTTCTTCTAATGTTTGGTCTTTGATCCTGGTTCCTGGCACAGGGCTCCTAAATCCCTTGGAGTGTTCTGGGTGTCAGCAGTGCCCTTTGTTCTAATGAGGAGACTCAGGGTGGGCTCCTGGGTGTGGGCTGGTCACCAGAAAGATGGAGCCCTGATTAGAAGCTTGGAATTTTAGCGCCATCCTTATTCTCTAGAAAGGGAGGAGGGGCTGGAAGTGGAGTTAATGACTGAGCATGCCTAGATGATGAAGACTCTATAAAAATCTCCAAAGTCCAGCTTTCACAGAACTTCTGGTTTGGTGAACTCATTCATGGTACATCCCAAGTCCATGGGGACAGGAGTGCATCCCAAGTCCATGGGGACAGGAGCTCCTACACTCAGGACCTTCTCAGACCTTGCTCCCATATATCTCTTCATTGGGCTATTCATCTGTACCCTTTATGATATCCTGTATTACATAATAAACTGGTAAGTGTAATCAAGTGTTTCCCTGAGTCCTGTATGTCTTTCTATAGAGCAAATTACTGAACCCAAAAAAAGTCATGGGAACGCCTGATTTATAGGTGATTCGCCAGAAGCTCAGGTGAAAACGTGGGCTTGTAATTGGCACCTGATGTGAGGGCAGTCTTGGGGACTCAGCCCCTCACTTGTGGAATCGAATACTAACTCCGGGTTAGTGTCAGTCCTGGACTGGTGGGTTGTTTTTAACAGCTTGTGTCTCAGAGGATTGCATTATGGGTGGGAAACCCACATGACTGCTGTCAGAAGGGAAGTCTACTGTCAGAAGGTGGTCATGTGAGTTACACACCTGATAGGAGTGGGCTTTTCCTTTACGAAGTACGTTGAGTTTTTTTTAAGTTTATTTATTTTGAGAGAGAGATAGAGAGAGCGAGGGAGGGGCAGAGAGAGAGGGCAAGAAAGAGGGAGAGAGAGAGAATCCCAAGTAGGCTCAGCACTGTCAGCACAGAGCCCCACATGAGGCTTGAACCCATGAACTGTGAGATCATGACCCAAGTGGAAATCAAGAGACCAGAAGCTTAACCAACAGCCACCCAGGCACCCTGACCCCCCTTTTTTAAATTTAAATTTAAATATTTATTTATTTATTTAAAAATTGCTTTTATAGTTTTTATTTTTGAGACAGAGAGAGACAGAGCATGAGTGGGGGAGGGGCAGAGAGAGAGAGAGGAAGACACAGAATCTGAAACAGGCTCCAGGCTCCCAACTGTCAGCACAGAGTCTGTCGCGGGGCTTGAACCCATGAACCGCGAGATCATGACCTGAACCGAAGTTGGACTCTCAACCAACTGAGCCACTCAGGTGCCCCAAATTTAAATTTTTAAAAATGTTTTTATTCACTTAGCATAAGTGAGTCAAAGAAAGACAAATATCATGTTTTCACTCATATGTGGATCTTGAGAAACTTAACAGAAGACTGTGGGGGAAGGGAAGGTGGAAAAATAGTTACAGACAAAGAGGGAGGGAGGCAAACCATAAGAGACTCTTAAATACAGAGAATGAACTGAGCGTTGATGGGGGGTGGGGGAGAGGGGGAAAGTGGGTGATGGCATCGACAAGTGCACTTTAGCCAATTTGACAATAAATTGTATTAAAAACATAAATAAACATTAAAAAATACATTCATACCCAAAAAAAGTTTTTATTCATTTTTGAGAAAGTGAGAGACAGAGAGAATGAGAACGAGTGGGGGAGGGGCAGAGAGAGAAGGAGAGAGAGGATCCAAAGCAGACTCTGAGCTGTCAGCACAGAGCCCAATGTGGGGCTGGAACTCATGAACCGTGAGATCATGACCTGAGCCAAAGTCAGATGCCTAACTTGACCGAGCCACCCAGGCGCCTCCACCCCTTTTTTTAAATGTGTAGAATTGAGGGGCGCCTGGGGGGCTCAGTTGGTTAAGCATCCGACTTCGGCTCAGGTCATGAGCCCCGTGTCGGGCTCTGTGCTGACAGCCAGCTCAGAGCCTGGAGCCTGCTTCAGATTTTGTGTCTCCTTCTCTCTCTGACCTTCCCCTGCTCACGCTGTTTCTCTCTCTCTCAGAAATAAATAAAAACATTAAAAAAAATTTAAATGTGTAGAATTGATTTGGGAGAACTAGAGGATGAAGAAATGAAAATTCACCTCTGGTTTTGCAGTCTATGCTCAGGGTGTAGTGATTAAGAGTCTTTTTGTTTGTTTGTTTCTGTGTATTCTGCCCAGGTAGCAAAACACTGCTTCCTCAGAGCCGGGGCTCTTGAGGCCGACTCAGCTATGGTTTTGGGCACCTCATGAATTGTAAAAACAGGAGTTTCTCACTTCTGGATGAATAAACATTTCTCAGATTCTTTTCTTACTTTCTGTTTTGGTTGTTATAAAATGGTTCGCTTGGTTAATGACACCTCCAAGGCTGTGGCCATTTCTGTGCACAGTTCTCTTCATTCTTATATTAACATCTCACTTTTCGCCCCTGGCGATTCTATCACCTATTGCTCTTCTCCAAAATCAAATCCTGCATTCAGAGTTCTTGGAGGCTAATATGGTGTTTTGTTTTGCTTGTTTGTTTCACACCCACATCATCTCTGAGGCACCTTGGTGGCTGCTGGGTGACACCAAGCTTGGGTAGCTTATCACATGGCATCCATGAACAAAGGGTTCCATGAATTATTAGGGCGGCTGGCTTGCTCCATGTGCCCAGAGTTGTTTGATGCTATAGTAGGCACCATTCTGCTATCATGAGAGGGGAAGTAGGCGCATCCTTTCCTCGTGGGGGCTTTTGTAAATACTTGGGTTGACTTTTTACAAAGTGTTGTTAACGTGCTTACACTTTAGGGATCGTGTAAACCCTTACATCTTTATAGTACATTTATAAGTAACTGCTTATGACCAGTGATGGTCAGCAAGCAATTTCTTTTCTTTTCTTTTTTTATGTTTTATTTATATCTGAGAGAGAGAGACAATGTTAGCAGGGGAGGGTCAGAGAGAGAGGGAGACACAGAATCCGAAGCAGGCTCCAGGCTCTGAGCTGGCTGTCAGCACAGAGCCCACTGCGGGGCTTGAACCCACGAACCGTGAGATCATGACCTGAGCCGAAGTCGGGCGATTAACCGACTGAGCCACCCAGGCGCCCCTCAGCAAGCAATTTCTAAACGACATTATCTTTTAGTTTGCAATAACTTTGTCTATGAATAGTAATCAGGGCACATATTTGAAACCTCCCTATGTCTTTACTGCCTTGAGATTCAATGCTTTCCCTGCCCATTTCTTACAGGAAGGTGATGAAACATCCACATAGAACTTTGAAGAAGCCAAGGTGGCCAAGGGTTATGCCAGTCTATTTATCCCAACTACAGTGGCCAGATGTTCTATCCTTCATTTTTATGAAATATGAGTGCTAGAGCAAACAGAAGGCAAGGATTCTTCCCACATGAAATATGAATGGGTAGGCTCTTGAGATGTCTGGTCACTGATGCCCAGGTACTGGTGAAACATCCATGGGGTGCATAATGTAGTGAATTATTATAAGTGTTAAGGCAATTCATCCACAGGTTCAAGAAATCCTAATTCGGTGCATCCAAATCAAGGTGGATTCCCAGACAACATTGGTTGAGCTTTGCCGAGAGGGGTCTAACCAAGTCAAGCTGTTAGTCAGGCCTCTGTTTTAGATCCATGAGTGTCATCCTAAGGCAATATCATCCCTACCCATCTGAACAGTCACTTGTTATTAATCTCTGTTTTTCCTTAGACTTGAGACCAACAACCAGCCCACATTTTCCCTGGGGTTCAGGCTCATGGACAACTTACACAAAGCTGGAATGGTCTCTTGAGGCCAAAGGACAGCTGGGGGAGACCTACGGTAATCCTTACTATAGAATCCAAACACTTTCCAGACCTGCTGCAGGTAAGTTCCATGCTCTGACACCTGACGAAAGAAATTTCCAGCAGGACAGTACTCAACCCTGCCCATTTGTTTAAAAGAAAGCCTTGCTTCTGACTTCATCTCTTTGGTCCTAAGTTGTAATCTGGAGTTTAAGAATCAGTTTTGTACTAGGAAGTTGGGGTTAGGAAGAGCGTGGTTTAATTCCTTGTTGAGAAACACAAATGTTGAGTTCACGTCGGACATGTGTGAAAGGCAGTGCTGATTCTCTCCTAACTCCGGGTGGCTGCTTTGCCTACCTTGTGGTCATGGTGGTAGTGTTACCTTAGTGATAAAGGAGAACAGACTAATGTGGACATGTAGGAGGATTAAAAATAGCCACAGGGCTTTGCATAGAATTGTATGCATTTTCAGAACATACTCACATAATTTTTTCTTTTGTACCTTTCTGAAACTCGTGAAGAAACGTGAGGGAAGAGAATGAGACCAAGTGACACAACTGATATTGATCAGTTATTTACAAGGCATTGTCCTGGGGCACCTGGGTGGCTCAGTTGGTTAAGCATCTGGCTGGCTCAGGTCGTGATCTCACCGAGTTTGAGTCCCGTGTCGGGTTCTGTGCTGACAGTTCGGAGCCTGGAGCCTGCTTCGGATTCTGTGTTTCCCTCTCTCTCTGCCCCTCCCCTGCTCATGCTCTTTGTGTCTGTCTCTCAACAACAACAACAAAAAACAAAACACAAGGCATTGTTCTAAGCTATCTACACACAGTTATGACTACTTTATTTAAATTTATATATGCACAGGACAATAACTCCATAGGTATGACTACCACAGCCGCTTTACAGATGAGGAGACCAATGTCTCAATAAATTAATCAAGTCATCGAGATGAAGCTTCTAAGTGGCAAGGCTAGGATTGAAACCCAGAGCCTGCCTATCTTCAGGGCCCTGGCACATAATCACTGCCCTACACTGATTCTCTATAGAAAGAGAGGTAAAGGGCTCTGTGTGGTCTTAGAATGCAGTTTGGAACCCAATTAGCCATCTTAGAAACCTAGGTTTTCTGATTCTATTCAATTCTTTCCTTCTTTCTTTTCCTTCTTTTTTTCTTCCTTCCTTCCTTCCTTTCTTCCTTCCTTCCTTCCTTCCTTCCTTCCTTCCTTCCTTCCTTCCTTCCTTCCTTCCTTCCTTCCTTCCTTCTTTCCTTCCTTCCTTTTTCTTCTTTTCATTTTTTATTGGGAAGTGTAGCATACACAGGTCATAGTGTGTAAACACACACATATATTTTATATCAAACTATTTGAAATTGTCAATATATGCTCATATTTGACACATAGAAATGACAATTTCCTGATTTCCCATGCTATGTACTATTTAATGAACTAGTAAAGTTAAGGCAAACACGAGTACGAATACCACCAGCCAGTTCAAAGAACAGAGCATTGCTCCCCCACACACCCCTTCCTGTGGCATGTCCTTCCTGCCCCTCTGGGTAACACCACCCTGAGTTCTGTGGTAATCATTTCTTTTTCTTCTGTTGGCATCCCTAAAGAATATACCTTATTTTTGCTTGCTTATGTCATTATGTAAATGGATTGGACCACACCTTTTCTTTTGTGACTTACTTTTCTTATTCATTACTATGTTGGTGCAATTGGGCTAGCTTGATCACCCAGTTATAGTTTTTTTTTTTTTTAATATTTTTATTTATTTCTAGGAGAGAGGGAGAGAGACAGCATGAGCAGGGGAGGGTCAGAGAGAGAGGGAGACACAGACTCTGAAATAGGCTCCAGGCTCTGAGCTGGCAGTCAGCACAGAGCCCGACACGAGGCTCGAACCCATGAACCGCGAGATCATGACCTAAGCAAAAGTCGGACACTTAACTGACTAAGCCACCCAGGCGCCCCCACCCAGTTATAGTTTTGGAGGGTTGTTGTATAATATTACATTTATGAATAAACCACTGTCTCTTTATCCATTCTACTATTGAGGAGCATTTGGGCTGTTCCTGGATTTGAGCTAAGAAACGCATAATTTATGGGAATGTTCTTGCCTATGTATCCTGGTGCACTTGGCTAGAACCTCTTCAAGCATAGGGTATGTACTTATGGGTGGAATTAGTGAGTGCAAGAAAAGACCAAGTTGCCAAACGACTCTGTACTCAGCAAGTACAACTTAAATCGAGTTTCCTTTGCTCCATGTTCTCTCTTACACGTGGTGTTATCAGACTCTAACATTTTATTTTTGTTTTGTGAGGGTGTGCAATGGTACATCCTTGTGGTTTTAATGTGCATTTCTCTGGTTATTAAAGAGGTTGAGCAATTTCTCATGTCATTATTGACTATGTGGATTTCCCCTTTGCCCTTTGGGAAATGCCTGTTCATGTCTTTGCCACTATTTTGTTTTATTTTTTCCATCTCTCTTTATGTGCATATGTTCAGAAAAATTTGTTAAATGTTTCTGGATATTATTCTTTTGTCAGTTACACATCACATATATATGAGTTTTAGTTCGTAGCTTAGCTTTTCACTCTCTTTATAATGTCTTTAGGTGAACAGACTTGAAAAATTTTAACGTATGAGTACTGTTAATAATTTTCGTGTCCTTTCCTATGCCAAGATCATGAAGGTATTCTACCACATTGTCCTGTAAGATCTTTATATCTTTGCCTCTTACATCTGGGTTTTTAATATTTAGGGAACTGAGTTTTGTGTATAATGTCAGGTAGCGGGGGTGTGGTTGCTCCAGTGCGATTTATTTTATTTTATTATTTATTTATTTTTTAATGTTTAATTTTATTGAGAGAGAGAGCACAAGCAGAGGAGGGGCAGAGAGAGAGGGAGACAGAGAATTCCAAGCAGGTTCGGAGCCATCAGCACAAAACCCAATGGGGGGTTTGAACTCACGAACTGTGAGATCATGACCTGAGCCAAAGTTGGATGCTCAACTGACTTAGCCTCCAAGGCGCCCCTAGTGTGATTTATTTTAAAAGCCCATCCTTTTCCCACTGAAACACATCACCACTTCTTTTATCAGTTTTCCATTGCTTTCTCCCCCTATAGGTGTTCAATGTTCCCTGTTCAAATTAGAGAACCATGGAATTATTATTATTTAAAAAAATTTAAATATAATTTATTGTCAAGTTGGCTTCCATACAATGCCCAGCACTCATCCCAACAAGTGCCCTCCTCAATGCCCATCACCCATTTTCCCTTCTAAAATTTTTAGTGTTTATTTTTGAGAAAGAGAGCACAAGTGGAGAGTAATGCAGAGAGAGAGGAATAAAGCAGGCTCTGCACTATCAGTGAAAAGCCTGATATGGGACTTGAACTCATGAACCATGAGGTCATGACATGAGCTAAAGTTGGACGCTCAACCAACTGAGCCACCCAGGCACCCTTGGAGGTTTTTAAAATGTTTATTTATTTTTGAAAGAGAGAGAGAGAGAGCAAGAACAGGGAAAGGGCAGAGAGAGAAGGGGACAGAGGATCCAAAGCAGGCTCTACACTATCAGCAGAGATCCCTATGCAAGGTTTAAATTCACGGACCATGAGATCATGATCTGAGCCAAAGTCAGACTCTCAGTCGACTGAGCCACCAGGCGCCCCTGAGAACAATGGAATCATTGACTCTGTATACCCATTCTTTCCTCTTCTCATTGATGGTTTCCATGTGGTTATTTTACAGTTGTGGTATTACAAAAACACTAAAGTACAATCAGTATCGAGTATTCCTTGAGTCAGTCCTAGGCAGACTACCACATTCGTGATTTGTAAGTTCTCTGGGATGCCATGCCCCAGCTCCTGCCTTGTTCAAATCACACAGATTAGGGCCACTTATGGGTGACCGCTCCCAATACCTGCCTCTCAAGGTTTTGATACTCTGGGGGGAACATAAAGATGATTCAAGTCATGGAGAATGAACCATAGGCACCTACATGCAGAAGTCATGTATTGGACCCAGAGGCAAGAAGACCTGAGTCTTTTCTGTAGCTACTTTCTGTGTGAACTCAGGCTGACTTGTGTTCTGATTTGCTGGACTACAGGAATCCAATGACTCTCTGCTAGAATTCTGTGGGACTCTATCACCATCTTTCTACGTGACCATATGTATCACATATACATATATAGATTTTAGTCTCTTTTTCTCTGCCTCCAGAGCCCATTTGGACAGATGCAGTGCTTAATAGACAACTGATTTCTTGCCCTGGAGGAAGAACTGGAAAGAAGTTCTCCCGTGTGGGAAGAGTTGGTGAAAAGGTGATGAGGAAGGGTGAAGGCCACCCAGTCTGTGCACCCTTCTTCCTGTCCCAGTCACTATAAAGCTCTGTAACAATACCTGTGCCCCTTCCAAATGGTTTCCTTCACTTGGAAACAAGGATACAATACCTACCTCATTTACGTTATAGACCTGTTTGGAAGATCAAATGAAATATCAAAAATATAAATAATGAAGTATTTAAAAAATGGAAGCAGTTAGATGTGCATTCACTGGGTACCTACTCTGAGCCTGCAAACAAGTAACACATAACCAGTGCCTGCCCTCACAGAGCTCACGGTCCAGAACTTCAAGAGACAACAGCGTGAAGCCTGCTTCCCAGTAATTCCACTTGTATGACTTTGGACAAGTCTTGTAACTTCTCTGAGCCTGAGCTTTTTATTCATAGAAAGAGGCAAGGAAAGATAAAGTACACAGCAGATAAGATCTCTTCTAAAAGTCCCCGGTTCTGTGCCTTTGGACAGACTAGAGCTAGAGACCTCATCTTTTTTGCCTCCTTAAAAGAGTCGTTGTCAGGGTCAAGTGGGATGTGCAGGAGCACTTGGAAATCCTAAGGGGCTGCATGACTGTGACATGTGCTTATGACATCTTCCCTGACCCCACTCCTGATGCGAGTGGGTGTCAGGACAAGCTGTATAATTTATGTGGCCCATTGCAAGATGAAAACTGGGCCCCTTGTTAAGAAAGTATTAAGAGGAGCACCTGAGTGGCTCAGTCAGTTAAGCATCCGACTTTGGCTCAGGTCATGATCTTGCAGTTTGTGGGTTTGAGTCCCACGTCGGGCTCTGTGCCCACAGCTCAGAGCCTGGAGCCTGCTTGAGATTCTGTGTCTCCCTCTCTCTCTGCCCTCCCCCACTCATGCTCTGTCTCTCAAAAATAGATAAACATTAAAACAAAACAAAACAAAAAATATTAAGAATTGCAGGAGAGAGAGGAGGCTGGGTGGCTCAGTCAGTTGAGCGTCTGACTTTGGCTCAGGTCATGATCTCAGGGTTTGTGAGTTCGAGACCCATGTCAGACTTGCTGCTATAGGCACAGAGCCCGCTTTGGATCCTCTGTCCCTCTCTCTCTGCCCCTCTACCACTCATCCTCTCTCTCTCTCAAAAATAAGTAAACATTAGGGGCACCTGGGTGGCTTAGTCGGTAAAGCCTCCAACTTTTGCTCAGGTCATGATCTCACGTTCGTGGGTTCGGGCCCCATGTCTGTGCTGACAGCTCAGAGCCTGGAGCCTGCTTCGGATTCTGCATCTCTCTGTCTCTCTGCCCCTCCCTCTCTCATGCTCTGTCTCTGTCTCAAAAATAAATAAAACATTTAAAAAAAAGTAAACATTTAAAAAAAAAAAGAATTGCAAGAGGGCAACATCAGAGCATGAAACCAAATGCAGGGACCTTCTGGGTGTGGAGCCTTGTGTGATGGCATAGATCCCCAGCTCAGGGATCCAAGCCCTGGTGTTTTTGTGATTTCCCAGGCCACATGCACATCTGCTCTCCTGGCATCCCATGGAGGTCTGTAGGATTGTGACCTCTCCAATGTTCTTTTTACTCATCCAGCGCAATACACAGTGGCCAGTCATGTAAGTCTTTACCCACTTAGGAAGCGAGGGAGCTCATGGGATGGGGCAACATACCAAAATGTAAGTGATCTTTGTTTCAGTTTCATTTTTAATTACATAGTCGTGTTTTTGATCTACTTTACTGACGGGTCCTCTCGACTTGACTGACTTCAGATTTCTGCCTCGAACAGTTTTGAACAGTCCCTTGGGCTCTCCATTGGTGTGGGCTAACTTCTCCCTCTGCGGGCCGCATCCTGTGTTCAGTCCCCCTGCCCACTCTAGAGCTGCTTCGGCTTTCTTCAGCTCCGTTTGGACTTTGAGTGCTTAAGAACCTTTCCTTCAGACATTTCCTGGTACCTTCTCAGTCCCCGAGGTTCCCAACTTTTTCCTGGAACAGAGATACTTTCGTAAGACTGCTGGAATTGGGGCTTTCCGACACCCAGCTGCGGGTTAGGGCACGTGGGGGGGGCCCCCATGTGAGGCGTCAGGGCTTTGAAGGAAGTGCTAACTGCAATAAATAGGCCTGGCAAAGGATAAATGGGTTGTAAAATTAAATAGTCACTGCATGTTATCTAACCAGGCTAGCTAGCTACCCAGCAGAGATACCCAGAGGCATTTGAACATGGATGGAAGTTTGAGCTAGCCAGTCTTAAGAGATTTACAACTCTGAGATCTGGTGATTCTGTGTTAGCAAATTGTTATCAGATTGGCTCCTCCTTTATCTCTGTTTAAAAATCTCTTGGGGCGCCTGGCTGGCTCAGTCAGTTGAGCGTCCAACTTTGGCTCAGGTCATGATCTCACGGTTCGTAGGTTCAAGCCCCACGTTGGGCTCTGTGCTGACAGCTCAGAGCCTGGAGTCTGTTTTAGATTGTGTGTCTCCTTCTCTCTCTGCCCCTCCCCCACTCATGCTCTGTCTTTCTAAAATAAATAAACATTAAAAAAATTAAAAATCTCTTAAAGTGTGAATGGGCATAAAGGGAGGTTTGAGGGTGATGGAATGTCCTAAAATTGGACTGTGGTGATAGTTGCACAGTTTTGTAAGTTTTCCCAAAATCATTGAACTGTATGCTTAAAATGGATGAATTTATGGTATGTATATTATACCTCAATAAATGTGTTTCTTCAAAGTCTCTTAAGCCCGTATACTGACATATTCGTAAAATAATATATTGATTTTACATTATACATTAAATGGTTTAAAGTATATGCTAAGACAGGATGTTTTGAAGAGACTTTAAGAGATTTTAGGATTCAAATATGTAAATATTTTTCTAAGCATTAAATATAATGCTTAGAAAATTATCTAGTATATATTAAAATGATGTAGGGGCACCTGGGTGGCTCAGTTGGTTAAGTGTCTGACTTCGGTTCAGGTCATGATGTTGTGGCTCATGAGTTCGAGCCAGGCATTGGGCTCTGTGCTGACAGCTCAGATCCTGAGCTGCCTCGGGTTCTGTCTCCCTCTCTCTCTCTGTCCCTCTCTTGCTCACACTCTCTCTTTCTCAAAAATAAATAAACATTCAAAAAATTATTTTAAATGATGTAAACTTGAAATAACATGAATCAACCCTGGGACTAATAGCTTATTCTTTTAAAATTACTTAATTTAAAGTTTATTTATTTATCTTGAGAGAGAGCATGAGAGGAGCAGAGTGAGAAGGAGAGAAAGACAATCCCAAGCACACTCCACACTGTCAGCACAGAGCCTGACGTAGGGCTTGAACCCACAAACCATCAGATCATGAACTAAGCCCAAATCATGAGTCAGACGCCCAACTGTCTGAACCACCCAGGCCCCAGAAATTACCTAGTTTTAAATTAGCATACAGTACAATTCATTTTGAGAGTGTATCATTCTATGGATTTTCACAAATGAATACAGTCATAGAAGCATCACTGTGATCAAACAGTTCCATCGCTACTGAAGCTCCCTTGCGCTACTCGAGTCCAGTCAACCCCTCTTCCCACCTGCAAACCTTGGCAACCATTGACTTGTTCTCTTTGCCTACAGTTTTGCCTTTGCAAGGACATTTTATGATGTATAAAATTTGGAAAGATTTTCCACCTTGACCATTATCTACTTTACTTTTTAAAGTTGAGATTGAGATATAATTGACAGATCACATCGTATTGGTTTCAGGTGTACAACATAATGATTGATATTTGGATATATTGTGAAATGATCACCTCAATATATCTATAGTATCCATCACCTCACACGGTGAGGACCTTTGACCTCCTGCACCCATTTTGCCCACCCTTGTCTCTGGCAACCACCAATCTGTTCTCTCTATCCATCAGTTTGTTTTGTTCGTTTTGTTTAGATTTCACATTTAAGTGAAATGAGGCAGTATTTGTCTTTCTCTGTCTCACTTATTTTACTGAGCATATGCCCTCAAGGTCCATTCACGTTGTGGGATTCACATTTTTTAATTATAAAAATAATGGCTACTTTAGGTGGTAGGAATTTCCCTGCTGATAACGAGTCAGATTGAGAAGGGCCAGGCAGTCACAGACAGGATGAGACTCGTCTGAGTTCAACCACACGTATAGGCTCCCAGGCAGTTAGAACCGGAAGGAACTTCTGGGTTATTTAAGCAAAATCTTAATTATAGATAGGAAGAAACCAAGGTCCAGAAGGGAAGAGTGGGTCTCAAGTTTGTGTAACCACCTGCTCTGTGGACCTAGCCCTCAGTTTCTTAGGAGTCAGCCTCAGTGTGCTTGCGACTCCTCCATACCGTGCCTGATACTGTTGGCTTTGTCTGACAGTTCTAGCAGATCCTGCCTATCTGCCACACCCATGATTCCTGATGATCAAAATAATGCTATTATATATCACTAATACCAGAAGAAAGGATGGTCTGGGATGATCATCTCATTAAGTTCACTTCTGACTCTGCATCATGAAACTAACATACTCGCTAACATTTATCTGATGGCTGTTCCTTCTGGTATTAGGGAAAGTACCCAGGAGAACACACAATCCAGAATCAAGTCATTTTAAAAGGTGAGAACTGGAAGGGCTCTTAGAAATCATTGGGGGTGGTTCTGAGTCATCTCCAGAGTCCCCACCTGAGACATCTCAGTAGAGCGATAAGGGGTAAAGTCTATGGTTATCATTCTTCTTGAAGGGCTTTCTTTAACATTTCTTATTGATCTGCTCAGCTTTTGCATGTCTGATAAATTCTTCATGTCAGTTATGTTTTTGAAAGCTATTTTCAAAAGGTGTCTACACCTATCGAAATCTACAATCTAGATGTCTAAATCTAGATTGATAGTTTTTGTCCCTCACTTTCAAGATGTTGCTGCACTGTCTGCTGTCTGGCACTGTCTTCACTGAGAAGCCTGCTGTCATTTTATTTTTATTCCTCTGTATACAATGGGTCTTTTATCACTGGCTACTTTTTAAAGAAATGTTTATTTATTTATTTTGAGACAGAGAGAGAGGAAGCACAAGCAGGGGAGGGGCACAGAAAGAGGGAGAGAGAGAGAGAATCCCAAGCATGCTCTAACTTGGGGCTCAAACCCACAAACCGTGAGATCATGACCTGAGCTGAAATCAAGAGTCAAATGCTTAACTGACTGAGCCACCCAGGGACCCTCTCTGGCTGCCTTTAATCTCATCTCTTTATCACTGGTTTTAAGCTACTTAATTATGATGGACCTTGCATAATTTTCTTAAGTTTCTTGTGGCTGGGATTTATGGAGCTTCTTAGATCTATCTTTTATAATTTCATTAAATTTGGAAAAGTTGACCATTATTTTTTTCAAACTTTTTGCCTCTCCCTTAGCTTTTTCTGGACTCCAGTTACCTGTATATTGGTCCATGTGAACTTGCCCTAAAAGTAAGTGATTCCTAGTTTTTTTTCCCCCAGTTTTTCTTTATGTGTCATTTTGGATAGTTTTTAGTGCTGTGTCTTCCAGTTCATGTCTTTTTTTAAATGCAGTGTTTAATCAGTTCTTAACTCTACCAAGTGTATTTTTTGATAGCAGACATAGTATTTTTTATCCCTAGAAGTTCAGTTTGAGCTGTTTTATATCTTCCTTGCTTCTCATTAATATACTCATGTTTTCTTCTTGCTTCTTGGGCATATAGAATGTGTTTACAATTACTGGTTAAGTAGGCTTTATGCCGAATGTGGGGCTTGAACTCACAACTCAGGGATCAAGAGTTAGATGTTCTACCGACTGAGCCAGCCTGCTTCCCTCCCTGACCCCATCACTGTTTAAATGTCTTTTTCTATCAGTTCTGCCATCTGTATCATTTTTAAGTTATTTAGTTTTTGTCTTCATTATGGGTCAGATTTTCCACCCTCTTTGCATTATCCGGTAATTTTTTACTGGGTTCCAGATACTGTGAATTTTAGATTATCAGAATTTTTTGAATTCTTTTAAATAATTTTGAGTGGTGTGTGAGGTTAATTTACTTGGGGATTGCTTGATATTCTGAGACACACTTGCAACTTTTGTTAGGTGAGATGAGAGCAATTCCTCTTTATTCCTTTGTATGTATCCAGGTCTCCATCTGGAATCTTTGTATTTAGCCTTAAGAAAGCCTTTTTAAAATTTTTATTGATTTATTTTACTTGAGAGAGAGAGGAGAGAGAATGAGAATGAGCAGGGAGAGGGGCAGAGGGAGAGAGAGATTATCTCAAGCAGGCTCCATGCACAGATCCCAAAACGGGGCTCAATCCCATGACCCTGGGTTCATGACCTGATCCAAAGAGAAAAATTGGACACTCAACTGACTGAGCCATACAAGAGCCCCAAGAACTTCTTTTAATATTTCTTGTTGTTGGGGCACCTCGGTGGCTCACTCAGTTAAACGTCTGACTTCAGCTCAGTTCATGAACTGGTTCATGAGTTTGAGCCCTGCATCAGGCTCTGTGCTGACAGCTAGAGCCTGGAGCCTGGTTCGGATTCTGTGTCTCCCCCTCTCTCTGCCCCTCCCCTGCTCATGCTCTGTCTCTCAAAACTTAGTAAACATTAAAAAATTTTTAAAAATATATTTCATGTTGTTTAGTTCTTCCAGCTATGAATTCTTCTAACCTTTAATTCTTCTTAAAAAGTCTTTATTTTTCTTTCTTTTCTGAAAGATTTTTTCCTCTGGATAGAGATCTAGATTTAGCATTTTTGTTTTGTTTTGGGACACTTTAAAAATGTTGTTTGCTGGCTTGCACTTAAAAACTTTTTTTTTTACTGGAAGACTGCAATAATTCTTATCTTTCTTTTCTTGTTTGTAATGTTTCTTTTCCTTTGTCTACATTTTGGATTTTCTTTTTATCACTGTCTTCCGACAATTTGGTTATGAAATTACTCAGGTGTTTTTTTCTGTTTATCTTGCTTGTGGTTCACTGAGCTTCTTGGATTCTGTGAGTTTGTAGTTGTATCAAATGTGGAGCATTTTAGATCATTTTCCTTGAAATATTTCTCAACCATCCCCTTCTCTGGTCTCTGATTACATTCATGCTGTACTGCTTAACAGCGCCACACTTCACTGAGGCCCTTTCTTCTACCCTTCTTTTTCTTTTTAAGAGTATTTTCTCTCTCCTCTTCTGTTTGCATGGTTTCTACTAAGAGGCCATCAAGTTTGCCAATCATTTCTTTTACACCCGTTAGGCCCAGCTAGTGAGTCATCATATCAGATATTGTATTTTTCAACCCCATAGCTTCCATCTGGTTCTTTCCTGTATCTTCCATTTATTTCCACATAAACACAATGAGGAGAAAAGTGGGGGTTATAGAAAAAAACCAAATGCAACTTCTGTTTAATTTTTTTTTTTTTTGAGGTAGCCATGGAAGTACACCACTCAGATCTTTTGTTGTAGGAAGCCTAATTGATGGATGACTCCTGCAGCATGCTCTGAATACCCTATTGTGTTTGTCCTAAAGCCCCTCTTTTCATGGGCTGATGTGCTGCCCCTCGTCATTGACTGAATGTGATATGAATGTTAATGGAGGTGCAGATTCCTCTGATGGGTGACTTTGGCTTGAGGAGGCCTGAGGATTCATCAGCTCAGATGGAACTTTCACAGAACTCTCCAGCTGTCTGAGACTCTACTAATCCAGTCCTTCTTCCTGTCCTCTTTTTTTCCCAAGGGTCAGATCTGCATCATGGTCTGAAGAGTCCATCTCTCTAGTTTATTCTCTTCTTTCCCCTCAGAGGTGTTTCCTATAGTAATTCTTTGGCACCTTGTTTCTTGAAGCATCTGAACTAATATATTTATTATTATTATTATATTTTGTTTTTATTTGCAGCCAGCATAGGATTTCATTTAAATGAAAAGTTCTAGATTTAAAATTGTTTGGGAACTGGTGGTCTGTTTTACATCATTTATAGTTGGGGACTGAAGCTCGGAGGTTCCTTCTGAACACTGAAGTTTGCGAACCTAAACCAACCTGTATTATGGCCTTTGTCAAAGTCACAAGGGCTCATTCTTTTGTCTGGTGACCTGGACAATGAATCAAGAGCCCTGATAAGACTACTAACTTCTTTTTCATCCTGGATAAGCTACTCAACTTTTCCTAAGTTTATTAAAGGGGTTAGGGTAGCTCATCTGTATGGCCTCTTTAACTCTAAAATATAATTTTGTAGATGAGAAAACTTAAGAAATTTACCTGACCCATCATCCAAAAAGTTGTTATGGAATATCTGGATTAGAATTTTTTTCTCATAGCCAACAAATGGCCCAAGACTGTGTGTGTGTGTGTGTGTGTGTGTGTGTGTGTGTGTTTTGAACTGTATTTAGGAAAATACCTTGATAAACCACTTAAGGTAAAAGGTGTGATCTGAGGACATGGATTTCAGGACCAAATGAAATGAAATGAAAAAAGGGGTCAAACTGCATACAAAAGGGAAGGAATTTTGGTTCTAGGAGGCAACAGAAATGAGAAGGCAGATGGGAAAGAGCAAGGAAAGAGAGTGGAGCGATAATAAATGTACAAAACTAGAGACCTGCATGGCATGCACACTTCTGGAGGCAGAGTAGGGAAAGGGCTTTGTAAGGCCAGAGATACTCAATGTTTAACTGGAAGGTTTTTGCTGTATTCATTAGGCTTCTTATGTTTGAAAGTGACTCAAATCCAATTCAAAGAAGCTTAAAATTAAAAAAGGGATCTTAGTGGGTCACAAAGTTTGGAAAGATACTAGGTGAGTTTGTAGCAACTAAAGAATAATGGCAGAAACCAGTGCTGCAGGGACTGAAGCACAATCTTGGGTTAACAGTGCCTGATCTCTCTCTCTCTCTCTCTCTCTCCTTCTCCCTCTCCCCTTCCTTCTGTTCTAGTCTTGCTCATCTCTTTGATTCTCTTCCTCTTTGACTTCACTCCTTCCTACTGCGGACTGGACTTGGCCATGTGCAAGAAGCCTGGCTGCTGCCAGACCCAGGTCAGCAACCATAAAGAGAGAGATTTTGTGGGGAAGGGGGGTCCAGCATGCATGTAACAATTCCAGGGACATGTTGTAATTAGCCTTGCTTGGATTCTATGTCCATTCTTTTTTTTTTTTTATGTTTTATTTATTTCTAGGAGAGAGAAAGAAACAGCGTGAGCAGGGGAGGGTCAGAGAGAGAGTGAGTCACAGACTGAAACAGGCTCCAGGCTCTGAGCTGGCAGTCAGCACAGAGCCCGACGCGGGGCTCGAACCCACGAACCGCGAGATCATGACCTAAGCGAAAGTTGGACGCTTAACCGACTAAGCCACCCAGGCGCCCCTGTATGTCCATTCTTTGCACCAGTCATCAGCACCAGTGGAACAGGCACTGATCATCCAACACAGGTCATGTGACTACATTTTTGCCTGGGAGAGAGGAAGGGTCTATTATCAGAAGAATGGGGATAGAAATGCTTTCAGGGAAAATTTAAAAAATAGCTGATTCCATGTTGCTTTAGTGTAAACCAACCTTTGTTCCAATAACCTTTCCATTTTAAAGATTTTATTTATTTATTTATTTATTTATTTATTTATTTAATGATATTTATTTTTGAGAGCTAGAGACAGAGCGCAAGTGGAGGAGGGGCAGAGAGAGAGAGGGAGACAGAGGATCTGAAGCAAGTCCTAGACTCTGAGCTGTCAGCACAGAGCCTGATGCAGGGCTTAAACTCATGAGCTGTGAGATCGTGGCCTGAACTGAAGTCGGGTGCTTAACCGGTTGAGCCAACCAGGTGCCCCAAAGATTTACTTTTATTTTTATTTATTTTCAATTATTTTTAAACATTTTTATTTATTATTGAAAGATAGAGAGAGACAGAGCACGAGCAGGGGAGGGGCAGAGAGAGGGGGAGACACAGAATCTGAAGGAGGCTCCAGGCTCTGAGCTGTCAGCACAAAGACCAACACGGGGCTCAAACTCACAAACTGCAATATCATGACCTGAGCCAAAGTCGGACACCCAACTGACTGAGCCACCCAGGCGCCCGCAAAGATTTATTTTTTAAGGTAATCTCTACATCCAACGTGGGGTTCAAATCTACAACCCCAACATCAAGGGCTGCATGCTCTACCAAATGAGTTAGCCAGGCCCCTCACCCCCTAAAACCTTTCTTATAGTGAAAATGTTCTATCCATGCAACAGCTTTGTGTAAATGGGGCTTTGTAGGCAGAAATTTTGGAAGTGATCTGAATCGTCTCTGGGTTTAAGGTGGTAAGGAATAGGTAAGTACACATGAATGGTCAAGTGATTCATAAAGTGCACTAATTTAGCAGAAGCAAGAATTTGGAGCCAAAGGTCACCATAAGAACAGTGCAGGGAAAGAGAACATTGCATTGACAAAGGATGTAGGATGGAGGTTGGAGCCCATCTTTGTCTCCCTGTGACCTGGATTGGGGCAGATTGACATTACTGGCTATTTTATAAATCCTTCCAAAATTCCTCTGCTGGAAATCTTTACCTGTAATTCCTGTGATGCTGTGGGTGATTCTTTTTATCTGATTGGCTGGTTTGAACTTCAACTCTCAGGACTGAGCCTCCCAAAGTTGGTCATGGGGGAACCTCTATGGAGTGATGAGCTTTCTTTTTTTTTTTTATGTTTATTTATTTTTGAGAGAGAGACACACACAGAGCATTAGCAGGGGAGGGGCAGAGAGAGAGAGGGAGGCACAGAATCTGAAGCAGGCTCCAGGCTCTGAGCTGTCAGCAGAGACGCAGGGCTCGAACTCACGAACAGCGAGATCGTCATCTGAGCCAAAGTCGGATGCTTAACCGACTTAGCCCCCCACCAACTGCGGAGGGTCAGTCCTGTGCTCTGTGGCCTGGGGCTCATCTATCCTTAGCCTCCCTTCATAGTCCTTACAAACCCCAAACTCTAGAGGACACGTGTCACTCTAAATGATCTGCCATGTATGGTTCTATTGGAGGCCATCCAGCTGGCTTGAGGTGAGGGGACATCGTCTGCCCCATGCTGTGGACAGCACAGGCTCTTTGCAAAATTCTTTCTTTTCTTTCTCTTCAGTGTCAGCCCCTGATAGGAGTGAGGTGCTAAGGGCCACAAAGCCAGCTTTTGCTGATCATCTTTGTAGATTCCTGAAAAAGTGGGCCAGTTCCGTAATGTGTGGAGTTTAGCATCTATTATTTTATTTATGGTTTTTAGAGACTTGGCCCAAATTAAAAAAGAAAGACTCTTATTTTAAGCTCCTTTCACACATACCTTATCCCATGGAAACATTTAGGTGCACTGGTCTCATTTTACAGATGGGGAAACAGTTTTAGTGAGGTTATGTGACTTGTTCAAGGCCATACAGATAGTAAGTGATGGGGATAGAATCTGAACCCAGATTTTTCTGACTCCAAAGTCTGTGCTCTTTCCACTTTATAACTGTTAATTGGGGCTGCCTGGGTGGCTCAGTCAGTTAAACGTCTGACCTCGGCTCGGGTCATGCTCTCACGGTTCATGGGTTTGAGCCCTGCATCAGTCTCTGTGCTGACAACTCAGAGCCTGGAGCCTGCTTCGGATTCTGTGTCTCCCTCTCTCTCTGCCCCTCCCCTGCTCATGCTCTGCCTCTCTCAAAAATAAACATAAAATAAATAAAATAAAATAAAAAATAAAACTGTTACTTGATTGCCAGGAGGCTTCGAGTCTTGCCCTCAATGCTCTGAATTGGGGATGAGGAGCCTTGATCAAATGTTGGTGTGTCTGACTCATCATGGTGTTCTTAGCCCACTCACCTTTGGGTCTCTGCTTTCCTTTACGGAAGCTGTGGAACATCATAGTAATACAGTATGCATATTTTTTACTGCTTCCCAACAGAACTGTGTGGTTAAAATGTTTGGGGGTGGCTGGGTAAGAAAAGAATCGACGAAACTAAAATTTATTGAACCTTCACACGCTGTTTCAGTCATTCTGTGATCAGTCCTTTATGCACACTGTTTAATCAGGATCAACTAAAATCATTTAGCAGGGGGCACTGCACAGTCAGCTACCAAACAGAATGATGCTGGCGCTTGACAGCCTGAATGTGGGGGCCTTGAGGACACTGGCTTTGTAGCCCACATGGGTCACACGGCACACGGCCACACAGGCCACACAACCAGCCAGGGGGCCTGGCCTACCCTCAGAGCGGTCCCACAACAAAGCCCATGCTCTTTCCAGTTACTGCAGAGAACACTTCAAAAGAAGGTAGCCACACAGCAGTAGAACTATTATTATTCTCAGATGTAGGTACTCTGATGTTATTTTGGAAAAAGGTAAACAGGGCTGTAAGTTTCGTTCTTACATTTCCTCTTTCAAAGGAACAGTGTTTTTTTGCTCCTTTTTCTTATCTGTCTGTGTCTTTCTCACGCCTCCCGTGGACCAGCAGTAGTTTGGTTAGGAGCCTCCAAATCGCATGCTCAGACTCCTTTTTTCTCTCCTTGTGATAGAACCCCCAATCGAGGTGCATCTGAAGTACTGAGAGCAACATCCAAACAAAAAGAAAGGAGGCAGTAGGGGGAAGGGCAGAGGTCAGAAAGAGAGAGGGAGAGACATGGAAAGGAAGAGAGGAAGACAGAGAGAAGAAAGGAAGGAGAGAGAGAGATGGAGACAGAGAGAGAAGGCCTTCAGGCTGGGGCTAAGTCTGGAGTCCGTATCTCCATATTCAATCAGATAGGCTCATGGCCACTGGAAAGTTTGCAAATTTAGAAGTCATTTCTGTTCCCCTGCCGCCACCCCCCCCTCCCAGTAGCTTTTAACATCAAAGTGCCTCAGAGTCCCCAGCTCTTTGCCAATCACCAGGATTGTGGTAATCATGAGCCGGGAGGGGAGGTGACTGTGGAAGGTCAAGCCTCAACGGTTACTTGCAGAAAAACCAAGGACAAACAGGAAGAATTAAAACAGGAAATGACTCACAAACCATAGAAGGGGGCGTTCCCCTCCCTCTTACTATTCGTCTCACAGAGAGACATGTTTCCATTCGCTTTGCTTTTAGGATTTTTCCCTCAACAACAACACAGTCCCTCCTGACTCCCTCCTGCGAGGAAGATTCAGTTTTTCCAAAATGACAACACACTTCCCTGCGGTCTTCTCTCACTAATTTCTCATAAGCCGTCTTGATATGGAATCCTTGTGTTCTGTATTTGCTTTGAAGAAACAGGATTCATCAAAGATTCGTAAACGCGCTGTGTAGACCAACCGCAGCAGCAGGTGCAAATTTTATGGAACAGTAAAAGTCATCTAAGAAGTGGAAGGCTCTCCGGCTCAGAAGAGCTCTTCAGGAGGCCTCTTTTGTTCAGCTGTGGGCCCCGGTGGCTGCTCTGTAAAGGGAACTTGGGTCATGAGGAGTTTAAATTGGGCTGCAGATGGAGTAACAGGTGTGTTTCGGTTTTCCCAGGGAGAGGCGGGCAGGGGGAGTGTGCCAGTAAGCTTAACAACTACCTCTCCGATAACAACAACGACAAACACCTTCTACCCCCCACCCCCACCCCCCCATTTGCAGCCTTAGCCCGGTGGTAGCCTTTGCATAGACATATGCACCTTTCTATGCTATTTCCTCTATGCGAGTACCATAGATGTAAATCATTGCAGGGGCATACAATAGTCATGTGTAGTAAAATAATTAGGAAGTGATGCCTTTTGATACTTATGACCTTTTTGAAAATTAATGTATTTAAATGCAAGCTTATACAATTGGGTTGTTAATAATGTCTGTGTTTAACATCAGGTTTGCAAAATTCCTGAAATTTTGTCAGTTGACTTAAGTGAACCTGTATGAGCAGCTTCTGGCTTGTGGGGCCAGGGGCTTTGAGAGGAGTGGGGAGAAACTGAGTCAGAGCTCCCAAGAAGGGCACGTACAGGAGCCTAAGGAGAATGTCACCAGTGAGAAAGTCTCTGTGCAGATGGCTGAGGGATTCTGAAGACAGAGATGTGAAGGACTCGAGTGTTTAGTTTATTTATTATTTTTAAAAATATAACTTATTGTCAAGTTGGTTAACATACAGCGTATAGTGTGCTCTTGGTTTCGGGAGTAGATTCCCGTGATTTATTGCTTACACACAACACCCAGTGCTCATCCCAGCAAGTGCCTTCCTCAATGCCCATCACCCATTCCCCGCCCCGCTTCAACCTTCAGTTTGTTCTTTGTATTTAAGAGTCTCTTCTGGTTTGCCTCCTTCTCTGTTTGGAACTATTTTTTTCCCCTTGCCTTCTCCCATGGTCTTCTCTTGAGTTTCTCAAATTCCACAAGTGAGCAAAAACATATGATATCTGTCTTTCTGTGACTGACTTATTTCACTCAGCATCATACCTTCCAGTTCCACCCATCTTGTTTCAAATGAGAGGATTTCATTCTTTCTTATTGCCAAGTGGTATTCTACTTTATATGTAAACCGCATCTTCTTTATGCATTCATCAGTTGATGGACAATTGCGTTCTTTCCATAATTTCGCTATTGTTGATAGCAGTGCTATAAACATAGGGGTACATGTGCCCCTATGCATCAGTACTCCTGTATCCTTTGGATAAATTCCTACTAGTGCTATTGCTGGGTTGTAGGATAGTTCTATTTTTAATTTTTGTAAGGAACCTCCACACTGTTTTCCATACCGGCTGCACCAGTTTGCATTCCCAGCAACAGTGCAAGAGGGTTCCTGTTTCTCTATATCCTCACCAACATCTGTTGTTTCCTGAGTTTTATTTTAGCCACTCTGACCAGTGTGAGGTGGTATCTCAATGTGGTTTTGATTTGTATTTCCCTGATGATGAGTGATGTTGAGCATCTTATCAAGTGTCTGTTGGCCACCTGGATGTTTTCTTGGAGAAAATGTCTGTTTTCTTGGAGAAAATGTCTGTTCATGTCTTCTGCCCATTCCTTCAGTGGATTATTTGCTTTTTGGGTGTTGAGTTTGGTAAATTCTTTATAGATTTTGGATACTAACCATTTGCAAATATCTTCTCCCTTCTGTTGGTTGCCTTTTAGTTTTGTTGGTTGTTTCCTTTGCTGTGCAGAAGCTTTGTATCTTAATGAGGTCCCAATAGTTCAGTTTTCTTTTAATTCCCTTGCCTTCGGAAACATGTCTAGTAAAAAGTTGCTGCAGCTGAGGTCAAAGAGGTTTTTGCCTGTTTTCTCGTCTAGAGTTTTAATGGCTTCCTGTTTCACAGTTAGGTCTTTTATCCATTTTGAGCTTATTTTGAGTATGGTATAAGAAGGTGGTCCAGGTTCATTTCTCTGCATGTTGCTGTCCCGTTCTCCCAGCACCATTTGCTAAAGAGACTGTCTTTTTTCCATTGGATGCCCTTTCCTGCTTTGTCAAAGATTAGTTGGCCATATGTTTGTGGGTCCATTTCTGGGTTCTCTGGTCTATTCCATTGGCCTATGTGTCTGTTTCTGTGCCAATACCATACTGTCTTGATGGTTACAGCTTTGTAGTATAATCTAAAGTTGGAGGACTCAATTTTAATTTGTTTCTTACTCTATGTTCTTCTGTGGACTCTGGCCCCTTCCCTCAAATATTTAAGTGGTTATTTTTAATGTTTATTTATTTTGAGAGAGAGAGAAAGAGGGAGAGAACTAGAAGGGGAGGGGCAGAAAGAGGGAGGGAGAGAGAATTCAAAGCAGGCTCTGTGCTGACAGCAGGGCTCAATCTCATGAACTGTGATATCATGACCTGAGCTGAAACCAAGAGTCAGACTGCTTAACCCACTGAGCCACCCAGGCACCCCAAGTCTTTAAGTGTTTTAAAAAATGATTAATGAAGACCATTTAGATGACACACATACACAAAACGATGAAAGGAGCTGTCTCTATTTGGAGCCCTGCAAAATGGGGTGGGAGGCAGGATGCTTTTATAGGATAAAGAATAAGGAGCCAGAAAGCTGGTGTAGAGCCCAGGATTGGCTTGGGGATGGGGCTCGGCTGTTTGGACATGATGTGGAGCATTTCCAGCGATGTGGTGGAAGCTGCCTGATGTGGTGCTGGGGCAGGGCTGCTGCCTCGGGCCTTGACAGTTATGCCAACATGTGAGGGGGTGATAGTCACACAGACTTATGTTTGTTGGTACTTTGAGCATCAGGGGCCATGCTGGTGACGAAGAAGCATGGAGAGAGACACAGCTGCCGAAGGAGAGATGACAGGAGGGGTGGGGACTCTGAAGCAGTAGTAGTTTGGAGTCAGAGGCTATCTGGTGAGTACAGGACCCCTTCCTGCCCATCAGGGGTCCCTGCCTCACAGCCCTCCTCACAAAGATGGATTGCCTGCAGAGGGTAGGATGGGCTTGTCTTATTTTAACAGTAAAGAAAAGGGTGACCCTAGAAGACTACAGGACTTAGAAACATTTGGTTAAGACATTTATGAAATACTTTATTGTAAAAATAGTTTAAATGAATCAGAATGACACAAAGAGATGAATAAAGTTTAATGATTTTCTTTGGAGTCTGGATAAATGAAGAACTATTCCAACTTAGAGGGGCCACTGTGTGATCCTCATTTTTCTCTCGACAACAGGGATGCACAACAATGTGTACTAATGAAGTTGGTTTAGGTGGCGGGACCCACAAAATGAATGCCCCCTGCCCCATGCTTTCCCAGTGGCCTGGCTCACGTCAAAAATTTAAACCCAAGTCAGCCTGCACCTTCGGGAAACACCTGTCAAGGAAAAACTTCACACACACCAATCAGGATCCTCCAATTCAGCTTTGGCTAACTTACCTTTCTATAGAAAAGAGGGCCATTAGCATTATTGGGAAATCTCAGACCTCCTAGCCAATCATACCCTTTTCCACATTGCTCTTCTAACACTCTATAAAACTCACTCTTGTCTCTTGGAAGAGTCTCCACTGCTTGCAGGTCAGTGTGCTCCCCCATTTGTAGGCTGCTTGCCCTTGAATTAAGGACATCAAACCCATTTTCAGTTTTAGTTTTGTCATGTGACAGTACTAAAAGCAAGTTCCCAAAGTTATGCCAGCAAAAAGTATTATGGAAGTTTCGTCAGCTTACCAGAAACTTTCGACAATCAATTACCAGGCCAGGAGAAACTGGATGCAGAGGAGCTAACCCACCAAAATGGCGACCACCATGCCTTTGTTCCAAAGCCCAGGGTGGGAGGTCAACTGAGGGAGCCCATCAACTTCTAATCCATATGGAACTGATGGTCATTGTATTTCTCAGACCACAGCAAAAACGAAACAACAGATTAAAAGGGACTGGTGTATAAGAGACATGCCCTATGACAAAAGAAATAATTACTGTTTCCCCCAGAAGTTAGGAGATTATAGAAGAACCAAAGAGACTACTGTAATTAATAGCTATAATGACAAACATGATTAATTAAGAAATGGTGAAATAATAGTTACTATCATCTATTTAAGAAGAAGGGTGCTAATTAAATATTCTAGACATATTTCCATAAAAATGTTTATAACAAAAAGAAGTTACTTGATGATGTAAACCTCAGTTATCTGGAAAAAATGAATTGGTGCATATCATTTTGCTCTTTAAATTCGGATTTACTATCTAATTTTTAATTTATAAAAACACCCCATCTGTAACCACTCTCCTCATTTGTCAGAGTTGTATGTTTGAAAATAATGAGAAGTCTAAATTATGTCTCTGGCTATTCTTTTTCACTGAATGTTCTGCTTTCATTAGATTCTCAGCTTATTTACAACCAAACTCATAAATTCTCCTGTGAAATTGCAGAAAATATATACGTATATTTGTCTCTGCCCTCAGTTCCTAACACAGAGCTCCTAAATCCCTTGTGGTTTCCTAAGTGTGAAGACCACTGGGAACATCTTCTGTTGTAATATTTGGTCTTCGATCCCAGTTCTTGACACAGGACTCCTAAGTTCTGGAATTTCCTGGGTGACAGGGGTGTCTTTTGTACTAATTACTCTGGGTGGGCTTCTGGATAGCTTCAGTGTGGGGGCTGGTCATGAGAAAGACCAAACCTTGGTTTGATTAGAAACTTGGAGTTTTCAGACCCACCGTCATCCTCCAAGAGTGGGACAGGGACTGGACAGTGAGTTAATGACCTATCATTCCCATGTAATGAAGTTTCCGTAAAAACCTCCAAAGTATGGGATTTGGAGAGCTTTTGTGCTGCTGAATACACGGAGTACTGGGAAGATAGCACACAGGTGGGCATGGATGCTCCATGCCCTTTCCGCCATATTTCCTCACCCTCATGTATCTCCCCTGTCTGGAAGTTCATCTGTATTCTTATAATATATAATGTATTTTTATAATAAACCAGCAAATGTAAGTAAGTTTCCAGGAGTCCTGTGGGCAATTTTAGCAAATTATTAAACTCCATGAAGGGGGCATGGGCACCTCAGTTGATAGCCAATTGGCCAGAAGTATAGGTGACAACCTGGGGCTTTCAATTGGCATCTGAAACGGGTGGGGACAGTACTGTGGGACTGAGTTTTTACCCAGTGTGATGTGACACTAACTCCAGGTAGTGCCAGGACTGAGTTGAATTGTGGGACCTTCAGAACTGCTTGGTGTGTGGAAAACAGCCCCCACAAAACTGTTGTCATGGGTGGTAAGTGTGGTAGTAGAGTGTGTAAAGGAAAAACACAGTCTCTCAAGCTGACTTCTCCAACTTATCAAGTTTCTACCCAGTGTGACAATCATCAAGCATGAGATGAGGCCTCGGATTCCTCTCTGAATAACCCTTCTTTATTTCTCATGTGTAATCAGTTTTAAAGTTCTGCCAATGTTTCCTCCGTAAGGCTGTGCCTCCATTTTTACACACAGACACACAGACACACACACACACACACACACACACACACACCCGCCCCGTTAGCTCCTATCCTCCTACACCTAGTTATTCCTTATCTCTCTCACTGTAATGGTTTCCCGTGTCCTGACTCTTTCTCCAGACTATCCCATAAGCTGATTGTCATCACCCGAGCCTTTTGAAACCCACCGTTTTCTGCGAGGTACTGATTGAAAGCCTGGAATTTGCTTTCGTCCTTGTAGTTCTAACTCTAACTCTCTCTTTTTTTGGGAACTTGAGCAAGAAATTTAGTTCCTAAGCTTCAACTGTAAAGTGGAATTAACAATAGTGCCTAAATCATAGAGGTGTTGTAAGGATTAAGTGAGATAATCTGTATACAATATGAGTCTGATGCCTGGCATGTAAGTGGTTTCTCTCCCACTTATTTGACTGCTCCTCGTCAGACTCCTTTATTATGTCTTCCTCTTCCAGAGGCAATAGTCTGCTTTGCCTCTCCTCTGTTCAATCTATACCAACTCTCCATGCTACCGCATTTTGTCTCATGCCTTTAAGTATTACCCATATGTTGGTGATTTCCAGGTATAAGTTTCCTATACTCACTGGCATTTTTAGGTTGCTGACTTCTTCAGCTCTAAGTTTGGGATATATGAACCAAAATCAAAACCCAGGAAACTCACCTCCGAGTTGTTCCTTGGGTCCTAAGTTCCCTAGCTTTCTGCCTTCTTCTCTCCACCTTTAGCATTTTATGTTTGTTCTATATATAATGTCTTGGGTTTTAAATTGTACACAGTGGGAAGAATAGAAAAGTATGTCAACTTCATCTTGGTGGACATGTCTATTGAGTTTTTATTTTTTATTGTATTTTTTATTATTTTTAAAAAACCTTTTTAAAGTTTATTTATTTTGAGAGAAAGAGAAAATGTGAGTGGGCAGAGAGAGAGGGAGAGAGAGAGAGAACATGAATAAGAGCAGAGAGAGGGAGAGAGAGAGAACATGAGTAGGGGCAGAGAGAGGGAGAGAGAATTTCACAGCACAGAGCCTAATGCAGGACTCGAACTCATGAACTGTGACAGCGTGACCTGAGCTGAAATCAAGAGTCAGATGCTTAACTGACTGAGCCACTCAGACATCCCTATTTTTTATTTTTAAAAAATGTTTGTTCTTTTTATTTTGAGAGACAGAGCATGTGCCTGAGCAGAAGAGGGGCAGAGAGAAGGAGAGAGGAATCCAAAGCAGGTTCCTCACTGTCAGCACAGAGCCTGACAGGGAGTTGGATCCCATGAACTGTGAAATCATGATGTGAGCTAGTATCAAGAGTCAAATGCTCAACCAACTGAGCCACCCAGGAGCCCCTGATTTTTTTTAAGTAAAATTTTAAATTGTAATAAAAATACATAATATAAAATGTACCCTCTTAATGATTTTAAACTATACAGTTTAGTAGCGTCAACTATATTCACACTGTTTTATAACAGATCTCTAGAACTTTTTCATCTTGCAAAATTGAAACCATACTCAGTAACAGCAACTTCCCATTTTTCCCTTGATGGGAAATTCAAAGCACACCAGGGCACAATTCATCATGAGTAAAATTTAGCATATTTAAAAAAGGAAAATTTGAGCCCTCAAGTACTTAAAATAATAGGCTGACATTATATAACAGATTGTCAAATATTTATAATTAAAATTATTAAAAACATAAGGTAAAACAAAAAGCCAGATTTTATAAAATTTAATTTCCAGCTATGAGACAGATGATCACTGAAATTAAAAACTCAGTAGATATTCAGCCTTAACAAAGAAGGAAATTCTGTCATAAGCTACAACACGGATAAGCCTAGAGGACATTATGCTGAGTAAAACAAGCCAGTCACAAAACAATAAATATTGTATGATTCCACTTATAAGAAATATCTAAAATCACTGAAATCAAGGAAACAGAAAGTAGAATGGTGGTTTCCAGGAGGAATTTGCTACATAAGAATATGTAATTAACACCGGTATCATAAATATTTTACTAGGTTAAGGCCTTAAGCATACAAATCTATCCTTGATCATTTTGATCCTTTTTTTAAAAACTTTTAATGTTTATTTATTGTTGGGAGACAGAGAGACAGAGTGTGAGCAGGGGAGGTGCAGAGAGAGAAGGAGACACAGAATCTGAAGCAAGCTCCAGGCTCTGAGCAGTCAGCACAGAGCCCAATGCAGGGCTCGAACTCATGAACTGTGAGATCATGACCTGAGCTGAAGTCAGCCGCTTAACCAACTGAGCCACCCAGGCGCCCCTGATCATCTTGATTCTTGATTTAGTGTCTTAATTTTATCAACTCAGATCTTTTTTTTTTTCCAGCTCATATCTTTATTTCTACCACCATCTTCTACTACTTTCTACTACACACATAGTAGATCTTGCCAATTATCATCTAGGACTGTTCCACCTGTCTGAAATACTGAACGTTTGTATCTTACTGTTTGACCACAAGTTTTTATCCTTCCAACTCCTGTGTCATTTTTTCATACAAATTATAAGTCTCATCAATCTTTCCAGCCCAATTACCCACTCATTTTTTCCCCAGTTTATTTGTCTCCTTCCTGGTCTCACTTTGTTTTTCCACCATAGTTGGCTTATTGCTCTTTGGTATGCTGAACATCTCTTGGGAACCCTTCTTCCATTCCACATGGTGTTGGTCGAGCTGTTGGTCATGTGGCCTAACCACCTCCACCATAGATGTGGGCCTCTGACCCAGGCCATCCAAGCAATCTTTGTTGGGGATTGATATGGTCACTATCAGAGAAAGGGTCAGGGTCAGCTTATGGGGTCATGAACTCTAAGGAATGTGTAAAAATGGAGTTGCTGGAAGTTGTCATGCATGCTTGGAAAACTTGGGAATGAATAAAGTCAAACAGAGCTAAGCAGAGCTGAGAGAGGAAGGGAGATAATTTTTCTTATGATATTATTTGAACTACAGATCCTCCTGGACTTGAAGCCAATTCTATCCCTTGGATGTTCCAGCCATATGAGTCAATAAATCCTCTTCCACTTATTTCTCCTTATATTATTTTATAATATCCCTCCCCACCCTCCACCCCACCCTGAGTTTGGCTTTATTTTGCAGTACAGAAATTATTTGGCGCCATCTGAAACAGACGTCATTGATGTAGACGCTCTCCCAAATCAATACTGAATTGCAGCTTGGTCTGTTTTATATCCCACACCTGGGATATGAAAGAAGCTTCCACATTTACCTAATATATATGTATTATATTTTTATAACCAAAAGCATCGTGACTAACATACCTAGTCTGGACCTCTGTTTCAGTTATGAACCCATTGGGTTGCAAACCACCAGAAAACACAAAGCCCAAAACTGGTACAGCCCCTCTGGAAAACAGTGTGGAGGTTCCTCAGGAAACTAACAATAGAACTCCCCTATGACCCAGCAATAGCACTGCTAGGAATTTACCCAAGGGATACAGAAATGTGAGGCATAGGAGCACGTGTACCCCAATGTTCATAGCAGCACTCTCCACAATAGCTAAAACATGGAAAGAGCCTAAGTGTCCATCAACTGATGAATGGATCAAGAAGATGTGGTTTATCTATACCATGGAATACTACATGGCAATGAGAAATAATGAAATCTGGCCATGTGTAGCAACATGGATGGACCTTGAGGGTGTTATGCTGAGCGAAATAAGTCAGGCAGAGAAGGACAAATATCATATGTTTGCACGTATAGGAGGATTAGGAGGAACTTGACGGAGGAACAAGGGGGAGAAGAAGGGGGGAAATGGTGGGGGAGGAGGAGAGAGGCAAACCATGAGAGACTCTTGAATGCTGACAAAAACTGAGGACTGATGGATGTGGGGGGGAGGGGGGTGATGGGCATGGAGGAGGGCACTTGTGGGGATGAGCACTGAGTGTTATGTGGAAACTAATTTGACAATAAACTATTTGTAAAAAAAAAAAAAGAAAACACAAAGCCCATGTCCTACATGAATAAGGGTTTATTTGTTCCACGTAGAGAGAAGCCTGAGGCAAAGCAGAATAACAGGACTGATAACAGCAGTACTGAACACCATCAGGAACCCATGTTCTTTCCCCCTCTCTGCTCTGACATCCTTACTATGCTGAATTTATCCACCTTCTTGTGGCCCTAAGGTCACCAAATGTCTGCTGCTTCTCTAGGTCTGATGACTGTGCTGGTGACACTAGACAGGAGAAACCGAAGGGCATTGTTTGTTCACTTATGCTATGTCTCGTCGACACATGGCTTCCCCTAGCTGTAGGGGAGCTGGGGAATTTAGTATTTGGCATTTACTGTCTCTCTATTAAAGGCAGGCAAAAGAAAGACAGGTTAGAAATACACAAACCCCAGTTGATTGTTTTCAGGATCCTGGCGCTACACCTGACCTCTTTCCTTGCCCCATAAGCCACCAACCATCTGCTGGTTCTACAGGCCGTTCTGTACTTGAGTGCTGAAGGTTAGTGGGTAAAAATGACACTATTGTAGAGAATGGATCCTCTATAAATTAATGACAGTCCATTTCATGTAGGCATTTGGAGCTGCTTGATATTTCTTTTCCTTTGAGTTTTATTAGCTTCCTCTCCTCTCCTCTTTAATTATTATTGCAGATCTTTAACCTGAAATACCTTCCTTAAACCCCATTTTCATCTTCCCTTCACTGAAGCAGATTGCAGTCTCTTGCATGCTAAGAAAATAGAGGCCATAAAAATATGAAGTTCCTCAATTTCCTATAAGCAATCCTTTCCTCCTTCCTTTGTTCCTTTCAGCTTTAAAACTAGAATCTACAGTTGTGGTTTTACCCTTGCCCAAATCCATTGTGCCACAGTCTACTTGGTGTTTATTTTCTTCATTACTATATCTTGACACTCAGCATCATTTAGTAGTGGGTCCATCATAAATACTTGTTGGATGCTATTGAATCTTCTTTGCAGGACTGTGCTGTATCAATGATCCTCTACCAGATTTTTCACTTCTCCCTCTTCTACCTCTTTTTAGTCTATAAACAAATTCGAGCTCCCCGTCCCCATCTATTAATGCATAAATCCCATAAGAACAAAAACCTTCCTTCTCATGTACCTGCACATACCCCCTAGCTACCATCTAATTTCTCTCTTTCTCTACTGAATCAAGCTTTTTGAAATAGTAATCTACAATTTCAGTCTCTACTTCCACATTTCCCAAATATTTCTCAACTTATTTCTCAGTCAGATAAGTCCTTGCTGAAGTCCCTGGTGACTTCTTATTCACCACACTTATATATTACTAAAGTTTTCTGTGGAATTTATTTACGTGCTTCCTATTTCTTGTGGCTTTCCTTTTCCTTGACCTTTGTGATACTAGGATTTTCTGTTTTTCTTCTAAGTCTCTTTTGATTCCTTTTTTTTTTTTTTTTCCATTGGGATTCTCTTCCACTGTGGTATTACTCAGGGCTCTGTCGGTAACCATCTACTTTTCACTAAGAACACACTCTTTGGGTGACTTTATTAATACCATGGCTTCAGCTGTCACCCAGATGCAAATGGTTCCCAAATATGTTTCTCCAGAAAGTGATATTTGAGCAAGACCCAGAAAAAGGTGAGAAAATGAGCCATATAAATATTTGGAAGAATATCATTCTAAGGAGTGGAAATAGCCAAGTGTAAAGGCCCAAGGTAGGAGTGTTTGGTATGTTTTCAGAATGGCCAGAAAGCTAGTGTGGCTGGGGATGAGAGTGAGGGGGAAAATTAGTATAAGTTGTGGTCAGAGGAGTAATGGAGGGGAGAAGGGCCAAGTCACGTCAGGCCTTTTATACCATTTTTAATGACCCCCAACTCTACTGTGAGTAAACTGAAAAGCTGTTGGACGGGTTTGAGCAGAGGAGTGATACGTTCTGACTGATAATTTAAAAAGATCACTCTGGGAGTCCCTAGGTGGCTCAGTTGGTTAAGCCTCTGACTTCAGCTCAGGTCATGGTCTCATGGTTTGTGGGTTTGAGCCCCGCATTGGGCTCTGTGCTAACAAAGCCTGAAACCTGTTTCAGATTCTGTCTCTGTCTCTCTCAAAAAGAAATAAAATGTGTTAGAAAATAAAATAAAAAGAATCACCCTGTGTTGAGAATAGATCAAAAAGAGCAAGAAAGGAAGCAGGGCTGCCTAGTTAGGAGGCTATTGCAATAATTCAGATACTAGATGTTGGTGGCCTAGATCAGGGAAGCAGAAGTGAAGTAGCTGTTATGGATCTGTTTTTAGGGGAGAACCGGTAACACATGATAACGAGTGGGATGTGGGGTCTGAGAAATAGGGACTCAGAGATTTTTGTCCTGAGAAACTGGAAGGACAGAGTTGCAGTTTACCGAGCTGGGGAGGACTGTGGGAAAAGCAGGTTGGGGGAGAGATTAAGAGATAGGGTTTGGCGTTCTTCCTTTCCAACTCCGGCCAGGTAGAATGACTCCTGCAAAGCAGAGTGGGGAGAAGAAAGCCCATTCTGCCATCAATGAGGTAGTGATCAGAGAATACACCATCAATATTCACAAGTGCATCAATGGAGAGGGTTCCAAGAAGCATACCCTTTGGACACTCAAAGAGATCCGGAGATTTGTTTTGAAGGAAATGGGAACACTAAATGTGTGCATCAACACCAGGCTCAACAAAGCTGTCTGGGCCCTTGGGGCATCTGGGTGGCTCAGTCAGTTGAGCATCTGACTTTGGCTCTGGTCATAATCTCATGGTTCGTGGGTTTGAGTCCCACCTCAGGCTCTGTGCTGATGGCTCAGAGCTTGGAGCCTGCTTCAGATTCTGTATCTCCTTCTCTCTCTGTCCCTCTCCTTCGCGTGCTCTGTCTCTTTCCAAAATAAATAAATATTAAAAAAATTAAAAAGAAAAAAGCTGTCTGGGGCCAAAGGAATAAGGAGTGTTCCATACTGTATCTGTGTGTGGTTGTTCAGAAAATGTAACAAGGATGGATATTCACCAAATAAACTCTATACATTGGTTATCTATGTACCTGTCACCACTCTCAAAAATCTACAGACTGTTAATGTGGATGAGAACTAATTGCTGATTGTCAAACAAAGGTATAAAGCTGCAGAGAGAGGGTTTGTACCAATGAAATATACGATGGTGATTAGAAGACATTCAAGTGTAGATGAAGTCTTGAGAGAACTGGATAAAGGATGGAGTTTAGCTGTCAAGGGGACTGGAAATTGATATTTGGGAGTCAGCATCCTGCAAGTGGAATTTAAACTTATGAGGATGGATAAGATCATCATTGGAATGAGAATAAATAGAAAAGAGAAATGTTCTAAGAACTGAGCCTTGGAGTAATCTAATGTTAATGGGTAGGGAAGATGAGCATGAACCAGTGAGGGAGATAGAAGAGTGGGAAGGAGGGGCGCCTGGGTGGCTTAGTTGGTTAAGCGTCCGACTTTCGCTTAGGTCATGATCTCACGGTTCGTGTGTTCGAGCCCCGCGACGGGCTCTGTGCTGACTGCCAGCTCAGAGACTAGAGCCTGTTTCAGAGTCTGTCATTCCCTCTCTCTCTGACCCTCCCCTGCTCACGCTGTCTCTCTCTCTCTCTCCTAGAAATAAATTTTAAAAAAATTAAAAAAAAAAAAGAAAAAAAAAGAAGAGTGGGGAGGAAGTGGGAAGAAAATCAGGAGAGTGTGATGCCCTGGGAGATGACTTAAGATATGTTTCAAGAAGAAGAGAGGGATGGACCAGATCAAATAATGCTGATGGGTCATGTAATTTGAGGGTTGAATATTTCAATGGGTCAAGAGAGTGGGAGGAGGAAAATAGGAATTGTGCTGTAAGCAGAAGGAGAAATAGAATAGTAGCTAGGAGAGAAGTAAGATTAAGTAAGTTTTGTTTTGTTTATTAGATGGGAGAAATAACATGTCTGTAATCTGATGGGAAAATCTCTAGTAAAGAGGGAATTTGTTAAAGCAGATTTAAAAGGGAGGAATTGCTGGGGCAATGTCCTTGAGCAGGTGAGAGGAGATAGGTTCTAGTGCATAAGCAGAGAAACTGTCCTTTACTTTACACAGTTAAATTAATCTATAGTAACAGGAGAATGGAGAAGGATACAGAGAGGAATAGAAGACAGAGCAAGATACAAAGGAAGGGAGGTAGATAGATGTTACAATGGAAGCATGTGGAAATACTTTTCAGGTGACATCTGTTTTTTCAGTAAGGAAGCTTAGAGTGAGGACAATTGAAAAAGTATTGGAAAGCAATGCCCTCTATAACTTGTGTGCTCTCACCTCCTAGTTGTTTAGGAGAGTAAGAATGAATGAGAGAAATAAAGTTATAATTGCCTGGCAGCATTGAAGTTAAGGACCATAAATTTAAGTGAGGCTAATCTTAGCATGGTTGTATGCTTTTTTTCCACCTACTTGTGCAAATTTAGGTACAAATGAGCCCAAGTTGGAATTAAGCAGTATTGATTTTTAAAATTGCAAAACAATTTTTGGCCAAGCAGTACAATTCAAAATGGAACAAGGGAGTTGAGGGTGCATTGGAAGGAGTGGTGGTAATGACTTACCATGGACATTAAACTGGGTAAGGAGAAGAGTGATGCCACAAGGGACAGGAGAGATAATGAAAAGTAGTTGGGTCAATGGACTATTGGTTGGGGCATGGAGGTGAAGGGATTGTTGGAGTTGGGGTAGAAGAAAGAGCACAATGGAAAGATGGAGATGGTGATTAGAGAGAGTGGGGTGCTTAAAACTAAGATTACCGAAAGATTGTAGATTTTGGTACTGGAATATGACTATAGGAGATGTATAATCAGCTGTTTCTAGAGAAACAAATCAGCTTATGGGGAAGGAATCACACACAAGAAGAGCCAAGTCAAAGAGTGGTAAGAGGGAGCCGAAAAGACAGAGGAGAAGACTGCGATGGGGCAACTGAGAGGCTAATGGACTGAAAGGAGTGGAAGACAAGGTCATTGGAGGAGAGGAGGTCAGGGACCTGAAAAGCAAGGCTAATGGAAGGACCATGTGCATGGATAGAAGTGCAAAAGAAGTAGTGTTGAAGCATGTACAAGTCAGCCAGAAGCTGAACTCTTCGGGAAGTTGGGGGACAGCGACCCGAGGATAGCAGGTGACTCTAATAGGAAGGATGACAGTCTTACAACATGAGATTTAAAGCTAAAATTGCTCATTGTATGGTCATGCATGATCTCCTCTTTACCAAACTTTTATCTTAAGTTTTCTGCAGAATTTGTCATCACTTCCACTTTCTTGAACTTCTTTTATCTTGAACTCTTGTGACTCTGAGATCTCTTGGTTCTCCTATCTCTCTGTCAAGCCCTTCTGTTGTCATCTCTTGGATTTTCCTTCTCAGTGGTAACTTCTCAGTTGCCCAGGGCTCCCAATGTGTCCTCTTCTGCTCTCATTGTACACACATTCCCTGGATGACCCCACCAATCCCATGACTTCAGCCAACACCCAAATGCATGTGGTTTCCAGATCTGTAGCTCCAGCCCCAACTGTGCTCTCTTGCTCTAGTCCTTGGTTTCTGGCTGTTCACTGAAGAGACTTTGGATGTCCTTCAGGCAGCTTAAATTCATTCAAGACTAAATTAATTATCTTCTCCAACCTTCCTTCTCTTTATTTTTGAATTTCAATCAATCACTGATATATTTGACTCATCATAGTCATATTTCTCTTCCTCATCTCCCATATATAGTCAAGTCATCAATTCCTGTGAATTCTATTTCTGAACTCTGAATTCTATATCTGATTTGTCAACACTGATTGAGTCTAACTTTTTGCCTCCTTCAAACCTATATCTGCAACAAAAAGTTGGTGAAGAAAGACAGAAAGGCACTGCCCAACTTTTTGGAAGTCTAGAACATCCAGTTTGTTAGAGGTTCCGTTTCTATAGCACAGGAAGGCACATGGAACGAAGGTAGGATGGATGTTAAATGTCAATGTCTGGCCCTGACAAATCATCCTGAGATTCAGTTACATGGCTCCCAGAGATAGGGCATGTTCTAGGTTGAGAATTGGGGTGTGTGTGTGTGTGTGTGTGTGTGTGTCCACATCAGATAAGAAGTTTTGGTTGCAAGTTAATATTTGCAAATTTAAAAAAATAAAAAAACCCAAAAGTCACTACCTCAGAGAAGCCTTTCTTCATCACCCCATCTGGGTAGGCTTCTCCTGTCACTCTCTAATAGTTCCTTCATTGGTTTACCAATATTTAGAATATTTATTTTGCTAAGTCAGGCAGAGAAGGACAAATATCATATGTATGCACGTATAGGAGGACTAGGAGGAACTTAACAGAGGACCAACCGGGAGAAGAAGGGGGGAAATGGTGGGGGAAAGGGAGAGAGGCAAACCATGAGAGACTCTTGAATGCTGACAAAAACTGAGGACTGATGGATGTGGGGGGGTGGGGGGGATGGGCATGGAGGAGGGCACTTTTGGGGATGAGCACTGGGTGTTATGTGGAAACTAATTTGACAATAAACTATTTGTAAAAAAAATAAAATAAAATAAAATAAAATGATCAAAAGGAAATCTTAAAAAAAAAAAGAATATTTATTTTGCATCAGGCACTATTCCAAGTGCTAAGAATACAGTGAAGAAAAGGGACAAGATCCATGCCATCATTGACCTCAGAGTCTAGTGGGGGAGCCGGGCAAGAAACTTGTATAGAAGAAATAAATAATGCATTTTCCAATAGTGATCTGTGCTACGAGAAAACAAAGGGTAACAGGACAGAGTGAGTGGGGGTGGGGAGGCTGGGAGCAATTTTAGGTAGGAAAATCAGAGAAAGCCTCTTTGACATGAATTGTGAGAAAGAGCTGGCCACCCCAGGACCTGGGGATAGAGATGTGCATGGAGAGAGTAGCAGGTATAAAACCTCGGAGGCTGTAGAGCCTGGTGGGTTCAACGATATTGCCAGTACCTCTGAAGGACTCATTTATAGCACTTACCACAGAGGTAAGTTTACCTACCTAGATCTGCTATACATTTGGTTAGTGTCTGTTATCCCCACAATTCCTGAGGACTGAGGCCCCATCTTGTTAAAGGTTAACACCTAGTACTTGGCACACAGGGAAGCAGTATGTTTACTGAATGAATGAATAGCTACATAACAACTGCTTAACAAAAATGATTATGTGTAGGATTATCTGTTGAAGAGGTGCATTTTGTTTTCAGAATATAAACCCTGAATGTTAACACTGGCTGCCTCTTTTCAAACTGTATGTTCTGCTCTCTGTCATAAGCAGGCTCCTTTCCTGCATGCTTCCTTTCTGGAAAATCTCTGTTGTAAGAAGTTAAACGTTTAAGTTACCTTCCCCTTTGTTTTAGATTGCCATGAACTCACCCTTTGACTGGGATTGTTATCAGATCCTGAGAGGGGCTCTGATGGGAATTTTCTCCTTTCTTTGAGTCACTGGAAATATTTATGATCTATAGTCTATGGAAACAAATTAAGGGAGAGAGAAAAGCAGAATTTAAGGTGATTATTGGACATCTAGGAGGTGTCCAGTCAGCAGGATCTAGGGAAACAAATCTATTTATGGGACAAGAATTGTAAGAGAAGCCAAATCAAGGAGAGGTGAGAAGGATCCATAAAGACAGAGGAGAGGGTTAGGATGGCACAATATACTGAGAGCTAAAGAGAGAGAAATTTTAGTGGTGGAGGGGACTCTGTAATGTCAAATGCCACAGAGGGCACCAGCATGCACCTGGGCATTGGTGCTTTTATTTTTTTTTTTTAAATGTTTTATTTATTTCTAGGAGAGAGAGACAGCATGAGCAGGGGAGGGTCAGAGAGAGAGGGAGTCACAGACTGAAACAGGCTCCAGTCTCTGAGCTGGCAGTCAGCACAGAGCCCGACGCGGGGCTCGAACCCACGAACCGCGAGATCATGACCTAAGTGAAAGTCGGACGCTTAACCGACTAAGCCACCCAGGCGCCCCCATTGGTGCTTTTAAAAGGGAAATTTCAGAATAGTGTTGGACCAAGTATGAGGAAGTGAAAGCTTTGGACATAGCCACTTATGCTATGGTCTAGTAGTCAGAGGTCAATGACACTGTCCCCTTCCTTCTTTTCCACAGGAAGTGTCTTTAGGTAATCTCTGGGAAGGGGAAAATCAGGGGTTCAGACTTCCTCTCTCTCCAGTTGAGAAGTCATTTCTCAGCTCATGCTCATTACTGTGAAATTTAAATCTTTTAAATATTTATTTATTTTGAAGGAGAGAGCGAGCACGAGCAGGGGAGGGAGAGAGAGAGAGAGAGGGAGACACAGGATCTGAAGCAGGGTCCAGGCTCTGAGCTGTCAGCACAGAGCCTGATGTGGGGCTCGAACTCATGAGTCATGAGATCATGATCTGAGTCAAAGTCAGAGGCTTAATGGATGGAGCCACCCAGGTGCCCCTCATCACTATGAAATTTAGAATGAGATATCTGCCTTCAGATTCTGGAGCAGGGTTACCTTCTTTCTGTTCTGCGTCCATCTGTGGTGATCTTCCTCCTACTGACATATACACTAGACCCTGGTGGACGTTCAGTGAATCTTTACTAAAAGCTTTAGAAAAACGTTCAAAAGCCACACAGGGTCCAATTGGTTTGGGGTGGATGGGAGTGGGCAAGGGAGATCAGGTAGTGTTACTTTTCCTGACTTGCTAATTTGCTTCTTTGACCAACATGGAATGGGGCAAAGCTTCATGGCTTAAGCTAGAGTTTGAAAGCTTATATATTTCTAGATATTAGGCAGATCAGATAAATGATTGAAGTAGGCAGGCCCAGGCTGGGATGAAGTGTAGAAAATGTGAGCCCCATTTAGAATAGGACAAATGTCCCTCAGCATCAGATATTGTTGTTTTGTAGGAATGTGGTCCCAATGTAGTCAGATATCTGGAAAACAATTTTTTTTGGTCAGTCCATTTTTTTTCTTAAATAGTTTATTGTCAACTTGGTTTCCATATAACACCCAGTGCTCATCCCAAAAAGTGCCCTCCTCCATGCCCATCACCCCCCTTCTCCTCTCCCCCACCCCCATCAGCCCTCAGTTTGTTCTCAGCATTCAAGAGTCTCTCATGGTTTGCCTCCCTCCCTCTCCCCAACTATTTTTCCCCTTCTTCTCCCCCTTGGTCCTCTGTTAAGTTCCTCCTAATCCACCTATATGTGCAAATGTATGGTATCTGTCCTTCTCTGCCTGACTTATTTTGCTCAGCATAACACTTTCAAGTTCCATCCATGTCGCTACATATGGCCAGATTTCATTCTTTCTCATTGCCATGTAGTATTCCACTGTATAGATAAACTGCATCTTGATCCATTCGTCCGTTGATGGACACTTAGGCTCTTTCCATGTTTTGGCTATTGTTGAGAGTGCTGCTATGAGCATTGGGGTACATGTGCTCCTATGCATCAGCACTCCTGTATCCCTTGGGTAAATTACTAGCAGTGCAATTGCTGGGTCATAGGGGAGTTTTATTGTTAATCTTTTGAGGAACCTCCATACTGTTTTCCAGAGGGGCTGCATCTGGAAAATATTTTTAAAGAAGAGTGAGAAATGAGGATCTCTAGGTAAATTGTCTCAGTTTTTCATGTTACTAATTCTAAAATTAAGGTGAAGGGGGAGTGGGAGATACAGGCCTCCTGTTATGGAATGAGTAAGTCACAGGGATGGAGGGGACAGCATAGAGCATATGGTCAATGGTGCTGTAAGGCATTCTATGGTGACAGATGGTGGATACCCTTGTGGTGAGCACAGCATGGCATTAACAACAACAAAATGTAAAGAAGTATGGGGCCAAATATCTATAGATAGGATCCTGGTCTCCAGCTTCCAGTTTGTGATTTCTGGTTTAGGACTTAAGAAAGTATGCTAAGGGAATACTTTCCTCCTTCTTTACTCCATTACTGACTCTCCCAACCCTCAATGCCCCCATCATGGCTCCCATGCTCACTTTCCTCAGCCCTTCACTGACTGAGATTGTTTTCTCCTCCACCCTTAGGTGCTGGCTCTGAGGAAGATAGCAGGTGGGCAGTGGCCTATGGACTTCTAGTTCAGTCTCTTAAGTCTACAAGCATACCCTCGGTGTTCTCTTAAAGTACCTGAAGATCAACACGTTACATCACCAAGAAGACCACTCTCTTCTCAAAGACCTCCCCATGTAGTCTCCATGCACAAGAAAATGTTTCTGCTATTAAGTAGACTTGAGTTACCCAGAGAGTTAAAAATAAAGAAAGAAAGAAAGAAAAATTTAAAAATATATACTGCTGCCTGCCTCCCAGTCTAGAATAATTAGATCAGTATCTCTTGATGTTGGGTCCTGCACTGGTGGTTTTAAAAACTCCTCATGTGGTTCTAATGAGCAGCCAAGGGTTAAGAACCACTGGATAGGTGATTACTGAAAATATGTGAAGGTTAGGAGAGTTTGGATTCGCTGGGGGAGTAAAAGCATCAGTGAATAGAGCAAAGGTCCAAAGAGAAATTGCATGGATTTGTGTTGTGCTGTATGGTTCATTGGCTTTCTCCTACAGACTCTGTAGGTTGCACCAAAAAGTCAAGATGGAGGATAGACAGTCCTTTGGATTGGATACTGGCCCAACAATATGGAAAGCTAAGGAAGAGAGCACATAGAGTGTTAATAATGACTTTATTTTTCTGTGGACAGGGAATGAAAACTATTCAGATAGGGATAAGAGCCTCAGTGACTTAAAATGAGTAAAGGGAAGAGGCAACACCAGTGAGTACTGGGGAAATATAAAGAAGAGGAAGAGTGGTAATTTCAAATTTCAGATTTCAGAGGCAGATCAGGGCGTTGTGATGAGAGAGACTGGGGTTCGTTATCCTGGTGTGACTTGACTGGAGAGCTGTCCCTCTGTATACAAGGAATCCCCTCTGGTGTTCCCAGTATTCATCTAAATTGTTTGTATTCTAACAATTTCTTAGAAGTTTACTTATTTATTTTGAGAAAGAGTGCAAGCTGGGGATGGGCTGAGAGAGAAAGAATCCAAAGCAGCCTTCACACTGCCAGCATGGAGCCCAATGTAGGGCTCGAACCCATGAATAGTGAGATCATGACCTAAGCTGAAATCAAGAGTCTTACAGTTAACCGACTGATACACCCAGGAGCCCCATATTCTACCTCTTACTGTCATTCATTCTACAGAATGAATCTGGTCCTTTTTGTAGTCTTTTTAAAAATGTTTATTTATTTATTTTGAGAGAGAGGGAGAGAGAGAGAGAGAGAGAACATGTAAGCAGGGGAGGGGCAGAGAGAGAGAGGGAGAGAATCCCAAGCAGGCTCCACATTGACAATGCAGAGCCAGATGCAGGACTTGAACCCATGAACCTAGATCATGACATGAGCTGAAATCAGGAGTCAGACACTCAACTGACTGAGCCACCAGGTGCCCCTCCATCCTCTAATCTTTAAATTATCTCCTCCACCTCCATCTACCAAATTACTTCTGAACTATTGTTTGCTTGTTTATTCAACAAGTATTTATTGAATGTCTACTTTGATAGACTAGGTACCATATGAGTTTCCTGAGACACAGTCATCATTCTCTTGGAACTTAGAATGCAATGAGATATATTAGATGTATCAAACACAAAATTATATAAATGCTCATAAAATTAGAATTTGTACCAGTGGTTGGAGAAATACATGGGGCTCTGAGGGAGAATATGTCAGAAAGGGCTTCTCTGGAGACATGATGTAGAAGTGGAGTCCTGAAGGATGACTAGCAACTAGCGTGTGTGTGTGTGTGTGTGTGTGCTCGCACACGCTCACACGCACGCCTGTAGAATCATAGAGAGAATTGAATTTGCAAAGGCACAGAAGCAGGAAGGAGGGTTGACTCCAGGAACAGATGAAAACCAGTGTGGCTGAGATGCTGTGACAGGGTGGAGAGGTAAGTAGGAGCCTCGCAGGTCATGCCAAAGGTTTGGGGCTGCTGGTGAGTGTGACTGGAGGGCCACTGAAAAGGAGAGAGTGTTTCTCTTTCCATTATCTTCCCAGGACAGCCAATCACAGACTTCTTCCCTCAGTGAAAGCAGTTTAACTGTGGTGTCATTTCCTTCATTCTACAATGAAAACATTGAGGAGCAAGCTTACTTTCTGGACAAAGAAAGGTGTTTGTTTTTCTTTTGTGGGAATTTTGTAGGCATTGCATGGTATTTTCCCCCTGGCTGCAAAATGCATTTTCTATCCCTTGGGAATCTAGCATCTAGGTCTTAATGTGTTTACCTTCATGACAATAGATTACTTACAGTTGGCTAATTCCTTTTGTTTCCCACCAGAAAGGAAAAAAATGATTAATTGTATGGTGAGCATTGGGTGGTCTTCAGGCTTGTAAAGGAGATCTGATAGTGTCCCATAACAATGGTGCCATTTACTGATATGCGAAAGGATGGTAGAAGAAAAGCCTTGGCGAAGGAAATTCAATGTTTTTGTTTTTCTTTTCTTTTTGATATCCTGAATTTGATATGTGTATTAGACATATAAGTGGAGATGCCAAGTAGGCAGTTAGTGATGTAAACCAGCAGGCCAGGGCTAAAGATATAAATCTGGGAACCATTAGCATATAATAGTATTAAGACAATGGGAATGGTTGATATCATATAAGAACGTGCTGATGGAAGAGTGAAAGGGGCCCAGGTCTGAGTCTTAGCTCCAGTGTTTACTGATCTTGCAAGAAGGAGGTTCAGAAGGAAACTGAGAAGCATCTGGTAAAGAAGTAGGAAAACTAGGGGAAATGTGATGTCACAGAAGAGAAAAAAGAGAGGATGGCACTGATAATAAATATGGAAGATGTTTAAAAGGTTTAAGGAAATGTGAGAATCAAGAAGTCTATATTTTATTACCTGGTCTATAGTGAAATATAAGCTTAATTTTTCTTATAAGTTGTTTTCTCACTCACCTGTTAGTTATTCATGGATGCATTTCTAGTTCTTGTTTTAGTAGTGATCCTCCTTAGGGCTATCCAGGCTCAGGGTAGATTCTCATAGATTTTCTGCTCTGGATGGATTAGCAGCCCTTGCCATGATATGATCTTTAATTTTCTGGATGGGTTTTGGCATCCTAGGTGTTGAAAAACATTTCTCTACCTGTCCTGACTTCACAGATTATTCCTTCTTCCCCTTTGAAGGAACTTAGATGTCTTTCTTTTTTTGATTGATACCCTTTGGTGCCCAAAGAGATTTCTTCTGAGCTTGAGGCCATCTTGCATGGCATGGTAGTAACCCTCTTCTCTTTTCTTTGATGCTTCCACAACTCTGTTCCTAGAAGTTTTTCCTTCTTTCTGATCAACTTTTTCCCCCCAGTCCTGCCCTATTCCACTGTTAATATAATTGATAGCCACTATGTGAGATTAGTTTAACTCTGATGAATTTAGTTTGGCTCATCTGTTGTTTGCAGCCATTATTTCTGTTATTCCTTATTTGAACGCCCCCCCCCCCCAACCTCCTCTTCCCACTGAATTTTGAGGTCTTAAGAGCTGGTCTTCATTACATGATTTCTAGCAGATGGGCTAGAAATGTCTCCAAGAGTCCTGGTCTGTTTAAAATTTTGCACTTGGGGCGCCTGGGTGGCTTAGTTGGTTAAGCGTCCGACTTTCGCTTAGGTCATGATCTCACGGTTCGTGGGTTCGAGCCCCGCGTCGGGCTCTGTGCTGACTGCCAGCTCAGAGCCTGGAGCCTGTTTCAGTCTGTGACTCCCTCTCTCTCTGACCCTCCCCTGCTCACGCTGTCTCTCTCTCTCTCTCCTAGAAATAAATAAAAAAATATTAAAAAAAAAATTTGCACTTAACTTTAAATATTTTTTTAATTTTTTAAAATGTTTATTTTTGAGAGAGAGAGACAGAGACAGACAGTCAGAGGGGTGAGAGGCAGAAAGAAGGGGAGACACAGAATCCAAAGCCAGCTCCAGGCTCTGAGCCATCAGCACAGAGCCCGACACAGGGCTTGAACTCATGAACCATGAGATCATGACTTGAGGCAAAGTCGGATGCTCAACCGACTGAACCACCCAGGTGCCCCCAAATTTTGCATTCTGCTTTAAAAATTAGTTTTAAATTTTAGAAGAGTTGCATTGGTTTAAAATTACAGAACAATACACCATTCCTGTAGCTATTTAATAATTCAGAAATACATAAAGGAAACCATGGGGTACAAAAACTGTACTATCTCACAAAGGAGGCAGGTAGAAGGTTGTCAAAGGTGACAGCAAAGGGAGTCCCAGGACAATTGCTGTGTATCAGGCATAAAAAATAACCAGCTCAGGATGGAATATGGGGTCAGATGCTTTGACAGGCAAGCCTCTAGAAGAATATAAAGTTGATAAATTATTTAACAGATTTAACTAGGTGGAAAATTATATTGAGAATCACTTTTACAGAGATAATGGAGGGCATGCGAATATAGATGCCCAATGAAAACAAAGCAAAGAGGAAAATGAGGCAATTAACTCTAAAAAACTAAAAATTATACAAGAAGGGAAATGTAATCATAGTTACTTCTTGGCTCAGCAATTAACAGTATTTTACAGTTATAATGATGAAAGCATCTGAATATGTGTTTAGCCAAAATTGAGATGTCTTCATATTCGGAGGATGGGGAAAGTAAAGAATGAATATAAACAGATAAAAAGTCAATAGATAATGTGGTGTGTGTGTGTGTGTGTGTGTGTAGAAGGGGCAGTATGGGAGAGGCACACATAAAGCGAGAGACCGCAGTTAGTTGTTACATGCATTTAAAAAATTTAAGTTTATTTATTTATTTTGAGAGCGAGCGAGCACACAAGCAGGGGAGGGGCAAAGAGAAGGAGAGACAGAGTCCCAAGCAGGCTCTACACCATCAGCACAGAGACCGATGTAGAGCTCGAACTCACAATGTGTGAGATCATGACCTGAGCTGAGATCAAGAGTCAGATGCCTAACCAACTGCACCACCCAGCCGCCCCAGTTCTTATATGCATTTTAAAGCTCTATATGAACTACTTATAGATAAAACTAATAAAAATTAATCAAAAGCAAAAAAAAAGTAGCATAACTACATATTCTGACATTGGAGAGTTGTTTAAGAGATAGTCTTTCTTTAAATAATATTTTTTTAAGTAATCTTTACACCCAGTGTGGGGCTCGAACCCGCAACCCCAAGATCAAGAATTGCATACTAGGAGCACCTGGGTGGCTGAGTCGGGGAAGCATCCGACTCTTGATTTTGGCTCAGGCCACGATCTCAGAGTTTGTGAGATCGAGCTTCACCTGGGTCTCTGTCTTTGCGTGTTGTCGGCACAGAGCCTGGTTGGGATTCTCTCTCTCTTCTCCCTCTCTCTCTCTCAAAATAAATAAATAAACATTAAAACAGAGTTTCATACTCTAACACCTGAGCCAGCCAAGCACCCCTGAAGAGATATTCTTAAGCAAAAAAAAAAAAAAAAAAAATTCTGAAAAATATTTCATTTTGGTGAAAAAGTTATACCTTTAATAGGGGACCATTTGTGGTAGTTATGTTGGGGATTGTACAGAATTTCTGTTTGTGGAATGTTTGAATTATTTATAATGAGCACGTATTTATTATTATTTTTTTATTTATTTCTAGGAGAGAGAGAGAGAAAGAGACAGCATGAGCAGGGGTGGGTCAGAGAGAGAGGGAGATACAGACTCTGAAATAGGCTCCAGGCTCTGAGCTGGCCATCAGCACAGAGCCCGACGCGGGGCTCGAACCCACGAACCGCGAGATCATGACCTAAGCGAAAGTTGGACGCTTAACCGACTAAGCCACCCAGGCACCCCTATTATTTTTGTGATCAGAAGAAAACACGTTGAAAAACAGTGTAGTAGAATCACAGCAGCTAGAGGGTGGATACAGAGCTCACCCCGTGTCCTCCCACAGGACCCCGATTTAACAGCCATTCCTGGACAAATGTAGTTTCATAAGAGCTTCAGGGTCCCATTGAGAGGTCCTAGTGTGTCAGTGGAGCACAGAATCTGAGAACAGCCACGTTGCAAAGGGTGGGAACAATTTCACTTTACTCACATCACCCCAAGCTGGCGCCGCTCAGTGCTTAGAGAGACTCCCTCAGTCCATTCCTCCCATAGGAAATACAGTGAAATGAGTGTCCTGCTCCCCCAGCCTTTCCCAATGGGCCTGAGAGGCTTGCTTCTGTCCCCCAGAATGCGTAGGGACATTGCATTTCTGTCTCATTGAGGGGCAGCTAAGAACAAAGCAAAGGGGCTGGGGCTCGTGGCAACTGACATGTGGATCTCAAAAACCAGTCTATGGGCCCTGCCAGTCAGCTGGCCCCCCAGTGGAATCCCACAGCCGGCTCACATACAGCCATGCAGGTGGTCCCCCATAGGGGCCCCCACAGGGCACCTCACGCGTGGACCCTGCAAGTACAATGCTCACATACACACAGTTCGCGGCAGCCAGCCTAGATCCCAGCAGCTGGCTTTGGCTCTGCAGGATCAGGAGAAAGCACATTACCCCCGGATTGCTCCTTCACCAGGGAAGGAGAGGTAGGAGTTTGCACCCATTATCCTGACACATCTGTGTGCTGCTTTGAGGAAAATGGACCTGGTGACTCAGCACTTAGCGTGGCTCTGCACAGTTGGGAGAAAGGGTGTAAAATTTCAGTTATGCATCAGGAATGAGTCCCAGAGAGATCCACTGTACATCCTAGTGCCTATAATTAGCAATATCATACTTAAAATATTTCTAATAGGGTAGGTCTTATGTTAAGTGTTCTCATCACATCAAAACCTAAAACATAAAAATAAAAGAGGCTAGAGGAAACTTCTGATGATGCCAGATATGTTTATAGTGCTGACTGTGGTCACAGTTTCACAAATGCATACTTATCTCCAAACTCATCAAGTTGTGTGCCATTAAGTACGTACAGCTTTTTGTATGTCAATCACACATCAATAAAGTGTTGTAGAAAAACATTTTTTAAAAGATCTTAAACACACAGAAACATGAGAGAATTCTTCCCTGGGGATAAAAAAAAAAAGTGAAGTTTTAAAAGTTGAGCAGAGTAGAAAATTTGGGAATGATGTGGAACCGGGCCCCAGAAAATATAGCCTTTCTCCTTTCTTGTGCTGAGGGTTTATGAGGAGACTCTAAGAGTTCAGGAGGACGCAGGGACAGTAATAGCAAAACAGTGACTCTCATATTTATTGATCTCTTTCAATACACTAAGGGCTGTAGCCACGTTGTCTTTAATTCTTCCAGAACTCCACTACATCTTCATTTATTTATTTAAAAAGTATCTGTTGAACATTGTTGTCAGCATTTATGTATTTATGTATGTATGTATGTATTTATTTATTTATTTTTATATGTCTCTATTTTATTTTTAGAGACAGAGACAGAGCGAGCGGGGGAGGGGCAGAGAGAGAGGGAGACACAGAGTCTGAAGCAGGCTCCAGGCTCTGAGCTGTTAGCACAGAGCCCGATGCAGGGCTCGAACCCACTGACTGTGAGATCATGACCTGAGCTGAAGTCAGATGCTTAACAGACTGAGCCACCCAGGTGCCTCACCATTTATTTATTTTTGAGAGACAGAGAGAGCACCAGCAGGGTGCAGGAGTGGGGCAGGGAGAGAAGTCATCTCCAAGCTCCAAGCTGTCAGTACAGAGCCAGATGCGGGGCTCGAACTCACAAACCATGAGATCATGACCTGAGCCGAAGTCAGTCACTTAACCAACCAAGCCACCCAGGAGTCCTTGTTGAACATTTCCTATGTGCTAATTAGTGTGCTAGGTGCTCAGGATACAGAGATAAAATCATCATGGTCCCTGCTCCTGGACAGCGTACAAAATAGTAGGAGAAAGAGACGTTAAATATAAATAAACATTCAATGGCATGTAATAGATGACATGGAAGGTGTGACAGAGTAACAGGGGGATCCACTTCAGGGAGAGTGGTCTGAAGGTCTCTCTTGGAGAGTGACATATATGCACTGACATCTATAGAATAAGGAGGAAGCAGGCAGGCAGAGAAGGATCTTGAGGCAGATGTGGGTAAACTCCTCCAAGGAGCTGATAGAGAATCAGGCCAAATCCAAGAGAGAAGGGTGACTACTGATGGCCGAGGTTGCAGATGGGCCAGGCCATACAGAGCCACGGAAACTCAGTTTCTTTCTGAGTGACTGGGAAGTCTTGCAGGGTTAATTTTAAGCAGACAAGTGAAGGGTCTGATTCATATTAAAAATATTACTCCAACTGTCTTGTGGAGAATGGACTGGAGTGAGATAAGAGCAAAAGTTGGGGAAATTTCTTTGGAGTTTACTGTAGTCCCCAGGTTGGAGATGATGGTGGGTTAATGTAGGATGGAGGTTAAAGGTTTGGAAAGAAGTGGGGCACCTGGGTGGCTCAGTCGGTTAAGTGGCCGACTTTGGCTCAGGTCATGATCTCACGGTTCGTGGGTTCAAGCCCTGCGTTAGGCTCTGTGCTGACAGCTCAGAGCCTGGAGCCTGCTTCGGATTCTGTGTCTCCCTCTCTCTCTGACCCTTCCCTGTTCATGCTTTCTCTCTCTCTCTCTTTCTGAAATAAATAAAAAACATTAAAAAAATTTTCTAAAGAAAAAAAAAGGTTTGGAAAGAAGTGGTTTGATCTAACATATATATTTGGAGGTAGAGTTCAAAGGGCCTGGAGATAAAATGGCTGAAGTCAAGGATAACTCCAGTTCCTGGTTTGAGTAACAGGCTGATCCCCATTTTTCAGTCTAGGAGACCAGAGCTCAAGAGGTTCCAGACCTTGTCCCAGGAGGTATGTCTAGGAAATGATGTATGAGGATTTGGGAATGGGTCCATCTAATTCCAGAAGCAGCATACGTAACCAACAAGCAGTACTCTCTCCCAGCAAATCAAGTTCTGCTGCTCTTGGAAGGGAGAGAATTTGTTGTCTTCTGAATTATAACTCCCTGTCAACCACAACACCATCAGTTGCCAAAGAGAAGGTCAATGTCTAGGCTTGTTCGCTGAAGCAGGCTTTGGCCTGGAGCAGATTAGAAAACGTTATTTGGATCCCATGTTGGAAATGATGTTATTCCTTAGATGTTTGACGTAGGTGAACAGGTTCTAGTCCTAAGAACTGGAAGTGATAATCCTAGATATTCAAGTTCTCCAGGCAGAAACCAAGCTGTGTTTGTTCTCTCCCGTGGGATCAGGAGAAACTGTGTCATTCCTGAATTCCTTCTGAGACTTCTCAGCAATTTAGATGACATTGCCAAGGGCAGTTGTCCTGGGAGAAATGGGTTTATTCTAATGGAAAAAAAGGAAAATAAAGCAGGTTAATAGGGACCAGAGTCTCATACTACCTCTCGTGGCTAATGAGGAGGTTTGGAGAGCACTAACTGACAGATACGGACACTGAGCTAAGGCAAAACTGAATTAAAAATTTAATTTAAACAATTTAAATTCAGGTAGGTTGAAAACTCAGTGATGGGTGGCAATCCCAATATAAGAGAACCTGTTGGTTATGTTTTGGTGATGTCCTGGTATTTGTGCATCTATCATGTAGCCCCTTTACTTTTACTTCACTTGAAAAGTTATAAGTGTGAGGAGAGAGATAAGCTGTGAGAAGAGGGGATGACCATGGGCTTACCTCGTTGAACTGATGAATTACGGAGTAAATTGTGGAGGAATCAGTGCTTTTCATAAGTGTTGGGTTATTTGTTTCCTGTAAAAAATAATCATATACATTTGACTCACACAAAGACATATTTGTGCATAGATATATTCTCAGGAAAGACAATGTGACACAGAGTGATGATGTCAACATCCTTCAGGAGGAAAAGGTAAGAGTGTGTGTGGCAAGAGGAGCTGGAGACCAAGCACCACTAGCTCTCAAGCCAGAGAAAGCTTAGTGACATTTCCTGAGGACCACACAAGAAGCACAACACCCCAGCAAACTGGTGGACTCAAGAGCCGGAGAGGGACAGAAGGTCAACCTTATTGGCAGGTGGTGTGAAGAAAAGGAAGCATTCTTTCCTGCATCTGACTCTACTGTCCTTCCTCCCTCTTAAGAATGGGCTTCCAGGGGCGCCTGGGTGGCTTAGTCGGTTAAGCGTCCGACTTTCGCTTAGGTCATGATCTCAGGGTTCGTGGGTTCGAGCCCCCGCGTCGGGCTCTGTGCTGACTGCCAGCTCAGAGCCTAGAGCCAATTTCAGAGTCTGTGTCTCCCTCTCTCTCTGACCCTCCCCTGCTCACGCTGTCTCTCTCTCTCTCTCCTAGAAATAAAATAAAAATATTAAAAAAAAAAAGAATGGACTTCTATGCCAAAATGTATAAAAGTATTGTATCTTTTGTCTTAGCTCTTCGCTAGTTACACTTGGAGGTATTGCCGGCTCCATTTAGTCCCTGTGACTCAAACTGCCCGGTCATCATGTCATTGGGTTCTCCTCAAGCCTGGAGAACTGATAAGTGGGAGGAACACCTGATTTTAAGAATGGCTCTGCTTGGAACGTGAAATACAGCAATAACAGCAGAAGTCCCCCGTGCTCATGGGTTTTGACATTTAAAACGAATTAAGAAATATTTAGGGCATTATGAAAACCTGTGAAACTTTTCAAAGTACAATTTTTTTCTTTCTTAAGACGAAGTTAGCAAATTTGCTGGAGATTAGTTTATGGGATTGTTGAGGGTGATTCATCTTGTCTTCAAGAGAGAATTGGAAAGGCAGTAGAAACATTTGAATGAGTGGGAATACCCTTCTTGCTACCTCCCTTTAAGGAGCCTACCTTGTAATGACCATGAGGAGCTGTGTGAAGGGACATTTGCTTGGGGAATCTATGATTTCTAGCTGGATCATTGCTTCCATCAGTTAGTGAATGCTGAGTTATCTTGGCTTCCTTTTCAGAAGATGGATGCTGTTATTTAGAAAGGTCCACCTGTGGGTGTTTTACTTTGGGGGTGGTGGGAAATTGCTGATGTGTGGCAGAGGAGTTCCTGGTGGCTGCCCAAGGCCATCTGTTATGTTGCAGAGGGGAGGGGAGGGTTGAAGACTGCTCATGCCTTTACTGTCTTCTACTGTTGCAAATACTTGCCCCACCTCCACCCTTCAGAGAATGTTTCTCAGTTCCCTTATTTCCCCTCCATCCAGAGTGAGAACCCCCACCCTGCTACACAATTGTGTGCTCTGGAAACTCTCATACTTAATTGAACTCTGATCCATTCAGCAAGTATTTACTGGGCTTTGTGCTTAAGGAAGAGACAGAAAAACATAATTTTCACTTCCAGGCAGTTTGTGTTTAAGCTGTAAAGGGACAAGACTTGCTGATGAGTCACACTGTTAGAGGACCATGTGAAGTAGGGTATGAGCAAACACATCATGGGGTGAGAGCCCTCGGGGCTGGCAAGGTTCCCCCCCACCAACACTGTAGCTGCTGCCACTGCCTCTCCGCTCTTCAATGGTGTGTGTCATTGGATTAATGAGATGATAGTGGTGACAAGTTTGTGAATAAAGACTCTAAAAATCATGCCAATGATGGAATATAAAGCTGAAGGGACTCACCCTGTTTGGATGAGTGACCTGAGCATACACGGTGTTCCCCGAAGAGATGGAGACATATTCTAAGTTCCTCATGTTCTCTGCTGTTAACACAGGAAGGCACAGTCAGTGTCCTGCTCTCTCGGGACCTCTGCTCACTCCACAGCACTTTTCTGCCCCAAAGAGGCAGTTGTTTGAGGCAATGCCCTTCTTTAGGGTTCATTCATTTTTTTTACAGTCTTTGAAGTTTTGGGTTGAACTAGAACCTTCTCAGCCATGTTCTCTATTTATGGCCTCATCTCTTGGGGACAAGTGATCTTGAGGCATCCTAAAGTTTCAGAGTCTCCCTCTGGATTCACATGTGGGCCAGTGAGCTCCTGGGACCAAATAGCATTGCCTCTACAAGGGCCAGAGAACCTCATTGACAAGCTTAATGGAGCCAGGTTATGTCACTTATATAGTATTAGTAAATTTCCCAAATTATATTACAGATGATTATACTATGGATGGTAATATAATATAATATAATATAATATAATATAATATAATATAACTGACAAGAAAATGGAGGCTCAGAAAGTTCAATTAACTTGGTGCAAAGTCAAACAGGAAGTGATGGAACAGGAACTCGGATGTCTGCCCTCTAACCCTGAACCTCATGTTCGTCCTCTACACATAACGTCGTGTATCTCTTACCCATGAAATGAGACTCACAGCCAGTCTGAGTCCAGAGCTGTGTTCCTGTCTCTATATCACATTTTCTTTTGGGACTGGGTCTACTCAGTGTTCAAATCCTGACTGAAAGAGTGACAGGGTCAGGCAGTTTGTCTTTGGACATTTGATACTCTAACCCTGTCCCTGTGCTGGACATGCTGGTGAATAATGGACAGTGAGCCTTTCACTGGTACCTGGTTTCTCATCAGCAGGGTGGGGAATGCCCCTAATCCAATCCCTGGGATCCTTCAGGGACAGACATGCATAGTTACGGGTCATCTCTCTGGCACCATCTGGTCTACCTGAGTAATGACATTCTGACTTCCTCCTCTCATTACCCAGCCCTCTGACCAGCCCCTTTCCTCCTCCATTAGGCTCTCCCCATCTGTTTTAGGATTGGGAGCTAAGAGTTTGCAAGCTCACCAGAACTCTGGGTTTGCTGAGCAGAGAAGTGAAAGATGCCTAAAAAATAAAATCAGGGAAATTGAAGTTTGTGAGTGTAGTAAAGAGGCCCCCACACCCTCCCCCTCGCCCACAGGTGTCTCTAGAGGATGTGGTGTGGGGGTACCTGAAGGGGAAGGGCAGCCAGGCCTTGAGGCTTGGCCGTGCATTTTCTGGAGAAAGTTAGCAAGTGTGTGGTCACATCCCAGGGACTGTCCCAGTAGACCTTCCTCCCTCCCTTTACCTGTCTTGCGCAAACAGTATTTCTTCCTCCAAAGAAATAACCCCAAGGTGAGCATACATATGAAAATAACTGCAAACACTAATATAAGCCATCCAGTATATTTATTGTTCTCATTCAAAAAATCTGAAAAAAGAAAAAAGAAGTTACGCTTGAGACACAGGGAGTGTTTCCCTCAGAGTCTCTGCTGAGCCTCTTCTAGGCCACCTTTGGGGGCTAAGTGGGCTCTGGCTCTGGGCAGCCTCTCTGGGAGTGGAAGTCCATGTGGCGGACCGGATGGGAGCCTGGTAGAGCCAGTGTGGGGAGCGGTTCTGACTTCCCAAGTACTTGGCCCCTGGGCTCCGAGTGGGCTGGAGGAGCAGGGGGAGGGAGGGAGGGAGGAGAGGCCTCTGGAGACAATGAGAGGCATGGACCTGTGGGAGGTGTTAGTCCTCTCCCAGCAGTATTTGGTGGCCTCTCTCTGAGCCCCTGTTTTGGGAAATGACCTTGGGCAGAAGGGACACACCCCACCCCAGAGCTGTTCAAGGCTCTCGGGGAGACCCGAGACAGACTGTTACCTTTGCAAAGACTCCAGGTGGAGACAGAGAAGGATAGTTTGGTGACAGGATTCTCAGCTACACAGGTGTACTCCTCTTCACCGGACTCCCTGGGGTCCCAGGACAGAGTGAGGTTTGCTTCATGTATAGTTACGTTTCCTGCGACTTCCCACCTTAATAAGTTGTTGTCATTCATATTATCCACAGAGCAGGTCAGGTGGATCTCACAGGTCCCATTCTTGGACAGCCACATGTGGTTGGCCACTTCTAAGTTCTTCAGTCGTCCTGAACGTAGAGAAAAGGCCCAGACTAAGACCAAATGGCTTGGTTGAGGCCACTGTGAAAAATACCCTTCCCACCACATAATGCTTCTGTATTCCAGCCAACACTCTACTGTATGTTATGGTCTGTCTACTCTGTAAATAATTTGACTTGTATTGCCTAACTGATGGCATCAAGGTGTGGAGTGACAAAATGATGAGGACATCAGCATGGGACAGAGTAGCCAGGGAGAGGAGTGAGTAGGGACACACGAGGGCTGTCACCAACTAGTTGCATGATTCTGGACTGCTCAATTTATTTTCTGGGCCCCAGTTTCTCCCTGGCATCCTTTCTAGTCTTGGACATTGGCCTTGTATGAAGACATTTGGGAATTTAGCTGAGGGCCAACTCTCCCTTAGCCAGGGCAGAAACCAGTAAACCAGATTCAAGAGCCCTGTTCTCTCCACCATCAGAATTCCCTAGCTGGGGAGGAAGATAAAAGCTCAGTGTCGTTGAGGAGTTGTACTTCTCACTAATCTGACGGAATGCCAGTCCTCAGTGTATCTGATGCTGGCTCCAGTGAGGACAGAGACCCCGATGTGGAATGTCAGCAAGACAAAATGGGAAATGTTGGGGATCAAAAAACTAGGGAAAGAGAAAGTGAGGAAACTGAATGAGCAAGTAATTCTGGAGAGCCAAGAAATGCCATATATTCAGGCATTTGAGAAATTTCTAAGAGCAGAGACCAGAAAATATTGGCTATTAAGATGTTAGTAGCGGGGTATCTGGGTGGCTCAGTCGGTTAAGGGTCTGACTTCAGCTCAGATCATGATCTGAGGTGCTTCACATTCTATGTCTCCCCCTCTCTCTCTCTCTCTGCCCCTCCCCCACTTGTCCTCTGTCTTTCTCTTTCAAAAATAAACATTAAAAAATATTTTTAAAAAATGTCTATAGCTGTGAATCAGTGGGGATGTGGGAGGGGTACAGAAAAGGCCCCTGAGCTGAGCTTGGCCTGAGGGTAACGATGACCCAGTAAGAAACTAAATGACCCCAATTGTCTGGTGGGAACATATTGAGGAATGCTCTAAGCTTAGTTAATGGAGTAGAGGTGGGACATATCTTGATAGGAAGGAGATTTCATGGAATGGAAAATGTTGGATTTGGAGTTAGGAAGACCTTGGTCAGACTTATGGTTTTGTCATTTCCTGGTTACATGACCATGGAGACGTTTTTAAACCTCTCCAAGCCTCAGTTTCCTTATATGTAAAACCAGGCAACAGCATCAGCTTCTCAGGTAAACATGAGCATTAAATGAGACAGTGTCCAGCACAGTAATGGCAAATATTTGGCATGAGTGTCACATTTCCCTCAACCTGTGTCTATGGCTGACCTCAAAAATCTCTCGTTAGCTTTTTTCAGTTAATAAATATAAGACTGCCTACTTGACATTTCCACTTGGATATAACGTGTCTCTTAAACTCTACATGTTCAAAAGCATTCCTGGTTTTCTCTCCCAAGCCTGCTCAGTCTGTAGCCTTCCACACCTTGGTTGATAATCACGCCTTTCCAGTCACTCAGGCCAAAAGCCCTAGAGCCTCTCCTGACTTACCTCTTCATCTCATGCTACTGCCACCACATCAGGATACCCTGCTGTCTTTACCTCCAAAGTATATCCAGAACCCAACCGCTTCTGTCTGCTACTACCACCCTCGTGCAAAGCAGCAGCATCTCTTGCTTGGATTGTCTGGTACATTGGTGTCTACTGTTGTCTCTTACAGTCTATTCTTTTTTTTTTTTTTTTTTTTTAATTTTATTTTATTTTATTTTATTT